>NC_083642.1:1454004-1536504 GCF_963576545.1 Limanda limanda | reverse complement strand
CCCATCGGTCATTACTTAGCTCCTCACTCAGGTCAATTTCCCACTGCTGCCTCACATCCTAAATTGAGGGCGTAGAGCTATTACAGATATCATATTATACAGAGCTGATATGGAACCTCGACTGAACGGAGAAAATTAAATCAGGTTATTAACCGCAGTGTGTGTCTGTGAATCTGGAGACGGAGACAAAATGAAGCAGGAACAAACTGATGGGAAACAGATTTAAATCCCTTTTTAATGATGAATCTGGATTTTTCCTCAAATTAAGTGGATTTTATTTCTTATAAATTTAATTTTTTTCCTGAATTATGACCTGATCCAGATATTTTTAAAGTGATAAACATTCAGGAAAGTTGTCATATGATTTTAAAAAGCCATCATCTTTGTTTGAACGTATTCAGCTCTTTATTATAAAGTGAGTTGATAATCTATCGCTAATCTGCTTGTTTCACATAAGCGTTGAAGTTCTGGAAATAAAAACTTAAAGGAGCAGTTTCATTCTTGATTCATGAAATATGCCAATTTGATTATTTTAGAGTTACGTGACAATATTGTGTCGTTAAAGTCATTTTTAAAGGAAATTAATAGATATGAGAGTTGCATTTATCTTCTCATGTAAAGTTTTGGGGCAAATTTCCCAAAATGTCAAACTGTTCCTTTAACTTGTATGAAGGAAACAGATTTAAATCCCTTTTAATGATGAATCTGGATTTTTCCTCAAATTAAGGGGATTTTATTTCTTATAAATTTCATTTTTTTCCTGAATTATGACCTGATCCAGATCTTTTTAAAGTGATAAACATTCAGAAAAGTTGTCATATGATTTTAAAAAGCCATCATCTTTGTTTGAACGTATTCAGCTCTTTATTATAAAGTGAGTTGAAAATGAAATCCTAGTCGTTATGTGTTGCATCCCCAAAACTCTGACATTGATTGAAATTGCTTTATAATAAGCTAAGTGGCTTCTGTCTGTAGCTTCATATTTAATGGACGAACAAAGGAGTGGCATTGATTTCTTCGTCGAAATGTCACAAAGAAAGCGATGAGTTCCCAGAACTGTTCTTTTAAAATGATGTGACATGAATAAGTAAATGAAAGTAACAATAGAGGAACTGAGGCAATTAAATTACCTTTTTTATTCAAACTGAAACCATCATAATGGATTTATAGCTTTGTGTGCCAGCAGAGCCGGAAGCAGGGTATTGTTTTTACCCCACGTGTTTGTGTGTTTGTGTGTTTTTGTGAGTTTTCCAAAACAACTCTACAATGCACGGACTTATTTTTCCCAAACTTGGATTATTACTCGGGAGTTTATTTCCGGATGATTCACTTTTTGGAGCTGATCGGTTAAAGGTCAAGGTCGACAAGAAATGGTTACGAGAAAAACACATTTTACAGGCAAGTCCGCAAAAATAGAGACACAATCTTAAGATGATCTCGATCGTAAAACTCTATATATGTCATATGACAAGTTACGTCAAGAGGAAAGTAAGGATATTACGTCATCCACAGCTAAAATAAATGCTGTGCTGTCTTTGCATTTTATAGGATTTATATACAACTTAAAGATTATACAGGTTGAACAAAATCTTTAATAATCATATGGGAGTAATGACGTCATCATGACATGAAGTCACAAAATTATGTCTTATAGTGAAATGATTGAATAACTTTTGCAACCAATAAGATTAGAGATATGATCTACGGATCATCATATGCTACAAATAACGTCACGATGACATCACTATAAATGACATTATAATAACATAGCTAGCAAAGTTAGCATATTGGGATTGAGGTATAAACAGGGAATGCTTTGAAAACGTATTCTTATCACATGCATCTTGTCAAATGATTTAAATTCCAATCCTAGGAAAGAAGATGTGGAAACAATGTCAACCATAAACACTAATTAGGGGATGATCTTGTTCCTGTGATGTTTCAGACGGTTACGGACACCAGTTGTGTCAAGCAGAAACTCCACAGGAGACCCTCGTGTCAGTGCTGGGCGCCGCCAGCCACCACCGGGCCGACTGCAAGGCCGTGGTGTCCGGGCTGCTGAGCGGGAAGCCCGTGAAGTGGGAGGTGGTGTTCGACATCGAGCCGTACCTGAACGGGCGGGAGCGCGAGGAGAAGGTTCACGAGGAGCTGTGGAACGAGACCTTCCACCACATGGCCGGTCACTCCATCATACACGACTTTGAGCACATGGCGGACAAAGAGTGTGAGATCGAGCACGGTGAGATCTGTGTGGCTGCATTGAAGCGTTTACTGGGAGATCTGGGGATGGAGTTGTAATGACGGAGCAGGAGGAGAAAATGAGAAATGTTCATGACGTATATTCTGGTCGGCCGAGAGGTCGCCGTGTTGTTGCAGAAGTTGAAGATGAAGGGAAGGACCGCGGACCCAGTACTTACAAGTAAAATGATTTTAAAATTATTAAAACAAATATTAAACAAAGTAGTACAGGTCAGGACGAGCTCTAGAGACTCTGAGAAATCACACAGCCAACTGGTGAAGTCTGAAGTCTCCCTGCAGGGCAAGAAGTTTTATAGGTTGGAGGTGGGACCCCAAAACTAGAGATAACATTACATCACACAACAGGGTCTTCAGCCTAAATAAGGACATGTTTAGTATCTTGTAGTTTGAGGCGTCTTCATTGTACAGTTCGAAAGTATTCTCTGGGGGAGAGAGTTAACGTATACATTCCATACCATCTGGGATAGTGTTTAACGAGTGTAAGAGTTTGAGAATAAACACTGAAGATGGTAACATGTCATCGTGGTTTATGACCATGTTCAAAAGAGTTATCAACTAAAATACACCACATTCACACACCAGATGATTATACTCCCACAAGCGGTTTTATCTGATCTACCAGTCGTTTCAGGCCACAGGTTCTCAATCGTCACTTCTGTCCAGCAACAAGTGTTTATAGAGTTTGGATGTTGTTGCTTTTGTCGGCTTAACTTTCAGAACAGGAGTTTTATTTTATTTTATATTTAGCTTAGGGCTGGGCAAGTTAACTCGTTTTAATCGAGTTAACTCAAGTGATGAGTTAACTCGATTGTTTATCCGCCAATTATTTTCTTTTTTCCTGTTCTGCAGCAGTCAGCAACAGACTTTCACAAAATAAAAGCCTGACTTTCACAATAAAACAATAAATAATCAAACCTGAGTTAATGCAAGATAAAATAATTAATCGAGTTAACTCATCACTTGAGTTAACTCGATTAAAACGAGTTAACTTGCCCAGCCCTAATTTAGCTGTTATCTCTAATCTGCTTGTTTCACATAAGCGTTGAAGTTCTGGAAATAAAAACTTAAAGGAGCAGTTTCATTCTTGATTCATGAAATATGCAAATTTGATTATTTTAGGGTTACGTGACAATATTGTGTTGTTAACGTCATTTTTAAAGGAAATTAATAGATATGAGAGTTGCATTTATCTTCTCATGTAATGTTTTGGGGCAAATTTCCCACAATGTCAAACTGTTCCTTTAACTTGTATGAAGGTTTTGAATATGTAACCTGACTGTAATGATGTTATTCTTTCATATAGTCTGATGCCAATGTTAAATAATCACTTTGCACTTCTTGTCATTCCCAGGCTCTGGCAGAAAGTACCAGCATTATGCGATTCACACCAGCAAATCCTGCAATATACTGAGCAAATACACAGCGTTCGTTCCCATCGACCTGGACACTAACGAGTATTTACCGACGTGCATTGAACACTTAAACCCGGGTAAGTCACACTGCTTTATGAATCTGTATGAAACTCATTATCCGGTCCTCTCCACTATGTTTGAACATTTAAGTTAAATTGAGTATTTCAGCTTGCCTAAATAAATATCAAGAAAAGCTGAGCAAAGTCAAATATTAGATTTAAATGTTGGTTTTGCTTTGGGCTGAAATTTCCTCCTCTGGAGCAGAGAGGGAAACATCTATGATCACAAGAACATCTCTCTGATTTCTCCCCTTGCGGTTTGTGGTTTTGACTAAACTGTGATTTCAGTTTGAGAATTGAATTCTGCTTTCAGCCGAAGGTCTGAAGAAGAACTCGCACTCCGGCTCTCGCTCGGGGAGCAGGAAGAACCGAGGCTACTCCATCGGACTCGGACGCTCGCAGTCCGGCGGCATGTCGCAGGAAGCTGAGGACGTCCAACTGCTGCACAACAGTAGGCTGCGTTCCCTCATCTCACATAGTTCAACAGCAGATGGAGGTTTAAAAGATGTTTTTTTAACTAAGACTCTCATTCAAACGTCTTTATATGAAATATTAAAGGTTGCAAACACCGGGAGCTGAGAGGTGTTGAGCAGCGTCAGGGAGCTGCCGCCTGCTTGACAATAAAAATACTTCAACTTCTGCAAAAGGGCAGCTCATGGTTTCTCAGTGGTGGCATGGCAACAGGAAGCAGCACGACGAGCACACTGCGAGAACATGTGCCTGTTAAAAAAGAAGCTGCACAGATGCCTGGGGGGGGCTGCGTCAGTATGTTCCCATGAGAGTGTCTGTTGTTCTTTTATCACAACCATGTCCATGTGGGTTCTGAGAATTAAAGATAGATAGATAGATAGATAGATAGATAGGTAGATAGATAGATAGATAGATAGATAGATAGATAGATAGATAGATAGATAGATAGATGGATGGATGGATGGATGGATGGATGGATGGATGGATGGATGGATGGATGGATGGATGGATGGATGGATGGATGGATGGATGGATGGATGGATAGATAGATAGATAGATAGATAGATAGATAGATAGATAGATAGATAGATAGATAGATAGATAGATAGATAGATAGATAGATAGATAGATAGATAGATAGATAGATAGATAGATAGATAGATAGATAGATAGATAGATAGATAGATAGATAGATAGATAGATTGATAGATAGATAGATAGATAGATAGATAGATAGATAGATAGATAGATAGATAGATGGATAGTTAGATGGATAGATAGATTGATATAGATAGATAGATGGATAGATAGATAGATAGATAGATAGATAGATAGATAGATAGATAGATAGATAGATAGATAGATAGATAGATAGATAGATAGATAGATAGATAGATAGATAGATAGATAGATAGATAGATAGATAGATAGATAGATTGATATAGATAGATTGATATAGATAGATAGATAGATAGATAGATAGATAGATAGATAGATAGATAGATAGATAGATAGATAGATAGATAGATAGATAGATAGATAGATAGATAGATAGATAGATAGATAGATAGATAGATAGATGGATAGTTAGATGGATAGATAGATTGATATAGATAGATAGATGGATAGATAGATAGATAGATAGATAGATATATAGATAGATAGATAGATAGATAGATAGATAGATAGATAGATAGACAGACAGACAGACAGACAGACAGATAGATAGATAGATAGATAGATAGGTAAATAGATAGATAGATAGATAGATAGATAGATAGATAGATAGATAGATAGATAGATAGATAGATAGATAGATAGATAGATAGATAGATAGATAGATAGATAGATAGATAGATAGATAGATAGATAGATAGATAGACAGATAGACAGACAGACAGACAGACAGACAGACAGACAGACAGACAGACAGACAGACAGACAGATAGATAGATAGATAGATAGATAGGTAAATAGATAGATAGATAGATAGATAGATAGATAGATAGATAGATAGATAGATAGATAGATAGATAGATAGATAGATAGATAGATAGATAGATAGATAGATAGATAGATAGATAGATAGATAGATAGATAGATAGATAGATAGATAGATAGATAGATAGATAGATAGATAGATAGATAGATAGATAGATAGATAGATGGATACTTTATTAATCCCGAGGGAAATTCAGATCATCCAGAAGCTTATACAGTTAACACTTAAACACGTCACTGACATACAAACATAAATCACATACGGAGAACTATTTACAGGAATGGAATGCAATGATGTGATTGTGTCCAGTAGGGAAGTGTTCTTGTGCTGCTGGAGTGGAAAGTATAAATATAATATATATATATATATAAAACAACAAAAATATATACATATATAAATATATAAGAATATGTGGTAGTAAAGTCCGTGCATGGGGCTAGTATAGCCAGTAAAGGGATGAACAGTTGGTTGGTATATAATAATGAGATGAGAAGAGTAGAGAAGAGTAGAGAAAGTAAAGGGGATTAATTGATGTAATGTTGTGTCTCAGGTGGAGAGGACGGCGTCTCTCCGTGCAGCACCCCCTCCTCCTCTGGCTGGGAGAGATGCAGCTTCACAGAAGGTGAGTGCAGCACATCAGCCCGACAGGAACAGGAAGTGTCTGCTTGTCCCCGTGTCGTCTCCTCGCCATCGTATCGCTCCCAATGTGAAACCTGAGCTTATTGACATTTCAATCGTCCCTCTTCTTGTAAGTGATGAGAGGAATCGACATAGTTTCGTTGCTTCTATTGACAAATGCTGCCTGGACCCTTTTTTTTATAAAAAGCCACAAAGGCTCGTACACACGGACGTGTTTCACCTGCGGAGGAGACACAGCTGGTGGAGAATGAACCGTTGCTCTTAAAGCTCAGTGGAAAAGGTGCAACATCCTCTGTCGCCTTTATTCCCTGAGACTCACGCTGAGAACAAAAAAGAGAGAGAGCCACAGCTTGTCTCTCTCTCTCCGTGCCTTGTCTAACTCTGTCTCTCTGTCTCCAAGCCGCCCAGAGGAGTCCGTCTGTGACCTCGGACCAATCACAGAAATCGGTGGAGAGCCTTTTTTCTGCCAGGTGGGTGATTGGTCACTCGCTGGCTGCACTGATGTGTCGAGGTTGTGTTGCTGCTGCATGAGCGAGTGCAGGAACTTTGGCTTTTTAACGACTGGGTCACAAGGCGGAGACACATTTTTAGACAATTTCTCCTGAATCCAGTGTTGACAACAACACATAAAGAAAAAACAGCTGCTAAAAGGATGAAAACAGACTTAATATAAAGATGGACGACATGATCTTCTCCTCAAAAGCAGAGGGACCTAAACTAAAAACTGAAAGTGCATGTTAAATACATTTTCCCAAATATGGTTTCTTTCATTTTAGCTAGTTTTTTATCACACTGGTGTTTGTTCAAGGGTTTGTTTTTCCAGTAAGTTTGGTTTGAACGAGTGATTCTACCAGATGCGTCCTCCACCTTTATTCACAGCCTATCTTTGCATTTAGCCCGTTGACATGACAACCAGCACTCATAACTACCCTCAATTGTTTTTATTTAAACTGTATGTAAATCCATTTTCAAAAGAAACAATTGCCTTGCTGGTGAGAGCAGCAGATTGAATTGAATTGGCCGTGTGCTGCACATGTTGTGCATTGTGATTTACAGTTCTGTCTCCTCTCCTCTGTCAGGCTGGCCCTCAGCAGGACGCGTCTCCTGACCCGAGCTGCCAAAGGCTTCATGTGTCGATCTCACAGCAGGTCCGGTGATTCAATCGGAGAAAGTGACAACGAGAACAAAGACTACATTCCTGTGGTGGGTAATAAATCTATACAGATCTGTCAGCCTGCATGTTTTTGATGGATTCCAATTCGAGCGGACTGTAGATTTGTCAGGAGAAACGAAAGTGTCACAATCTTCTCCGCAGGTGTTGTTGCAGTTTGCGTGTGGAGCGTTTCCCCTGGACACAGCTCTGTGTGACGCCATCAATGTTCCCATGGACAAGCTCAAGTGGACGTCCCCCTTCACCAGCCACCGCACCAGCCTGGGCCACTTGTCTCACTCCAGCAGCCGCCGCGCCGAGAGCGCCGACCACGGGCACAAACCACAGTGTGAGACAGAAACAAGTCCACCACCAGCAGAGCAAACTGTCGGCATCTCCAGCCCCTCCCATCTGCCCCGGAGCGCCTGGACGGAGTCTTCTCCTTCCTCCCTGGGAAGTCCCCTCTGTGCTGCTGAGCCCCCGGTCTCCCCCCACTCCACCGGGGACAGTGGTCGGAGCTCTGGGTCCGGGGGTCTCGAGGCAGCGTCGCCTGGTGGCGTGCTGAAGAAGATGCTGAACCCTGAGAGCATGCTGTGGGCCACCGCTGTGGCCCTCGCCTGGCTGGAGCACAGCTCGGCCAGTTATTTCATAGAGTGGGAACTGGTGGCGGCCAAGGCCAGCATGTGGATGAGTGGGCAGGACATCCCGGAAGGTCGAGATTTAGCCTCCATCAAGGCTGCTGCCAACCAGCTCTTCATCATCCTCAGACACTGGGATGAGAACCTGCAGCTGAACATGCTCTGTTACAACCCTAACAGCGTCTGAGCGGATGCAGACCACTCCATCCCATACGATACTATGCTAACTGAGGCTGTTCTGTTTTCCATTCAGCAGTATGTCTCTGGAGTCTTTGCCGTCGCAGTAGTGAACAATGTGTTTCTTCTTCTGTTCGTGTTCTGTTCCTCCAAAACATATCACAGGCTCTCAGAGGCACGATGTGCAAGCTATTACCTCGCTGCTGCCATATACTGTAGCTGGATCCCCGTCAGCAAGGGGTCTGATCGGAGCTCTGCCTCTGGTTCGAGTTTCAAGGAGAAGAATGTCAGTATTTTATTAGTAGCATGCTGGACCGCTGACCATCAACATTTGAGAAAAGCTCATAAATGTCATCATATTGATGTTAATGGGAAAATGCTGCAAAAAAACAATGGAAAACTGTTCCACCGACTGATGCATTTACTGTTTTTACATCTTCTGATTGTATCGTGAAACACATCTGGGTAGTTGCTAGCAGTCCAGTCCTTTCTAATGTCACCATTACAGTGTTCTCAATATTTGCCATTGTGCTGTTCGATAAAAGCAGAGACAGAAAAATATGCAAACAAAGCTAAAGAAAATATAAAATACATTACGTTTCAAAAATATGTGGCTTGGGTGGGAAACTATGAATGTGTATCCCACTGGCATGTTGTTTATTCTTTATGATACATACAGTTTATATTTTTTTCATCCTATATCTAAGAGTAGAACAAGCATTTTTTCTTTTATGTAGAGATTAACACAAAAATCTGGATTTGGTTGCACCAGCTGTTGGCAACTTCATAATTAGCTTAGTTATAATCTAAATTAAGCTTATTGAATATGTTCATGCCTAACTTGTTCAAAGGGGGTTACATCACACAAGCTAGTTCTCATATTGAATTAGTCTGGGAATTTTGTGGAATTTTTGGAACATTGGCTGCACCTCTCCCCTTTACCCAACTTTTATTTTGAAAACCCCTGAGTTAGTCTAACAGCTCATTAGTGACTTGCACCCGATTCAAGTCTTTACCATCAAAGCAAATCCCCAAATATCCCTCAACTAATTTATTGAATCATTAGTTAGCTTATTAGAACTATGAAGAATTCTATAGATTTACAAACAGCTGGCGCACCCTGATCCCAAAGTGGGCGGCGGCCTCCAGCCCTGTCCTGTGAATCAGAGGAAAGACTCCTGCTAGTTCAGTCATTGTCACGGCTCATTTACCGCAAGTGCCTCACCAAGGTTTAAAGTCGCCACTGCAGTTCAATCAGTGTTGATAATGACTGATTCTTTTCTCCTGGACAAACAGCGGGGACCCTCTTCTTGATTCTTACTGGTGGCCTGTGTCAGCATCTTCTAATATCTATTTTTATTTATCATTCCATCACAGTGTTGCTTTACTCAGGTATTCCGTCTTTTTCTTTGTAACTCAGGCTGAATTACATAGTGCTTCTGCATGGACATGTGTTTGTGTTACGGTGTTTAATGAATGAAAAGAGCCTGAAGTGCAGTAGTTTTACTCATTGAAACGAAAATGAGAAATACAGTAGATGTCAAATTCTAATATTTTTGTGCCGTAAATTGCTGTAGTAAGTGCAGCTGTAGTTGTATTATCAAGTATTTTTTTTTAAATGTAGCGGGTCAGCTGTATGGTGCAGTAACTTTCGATTTGCTGTGTGTGCCTTTCTAATGATCGTTGACTGTTTGAGGCGTTGGAAGCTTCTGTGGTGTCTTTATATCCGTCGACGCAGTGGCCAGCTCTGCAGGTGCATGTAATAAAATTATTCTACAAGCAAAGGTACATGTTCCGTAGCCATTATTGTCCCTTTACTAACTAAGGGGTACCTCAGGGTCTTTGTAATATAAACCCTCTCCCTTGGTGAGAGTATCTGCTCACATCCGCTACCGTCACTATGCTGATGATGCCCGGTTCTATCTGTCCTTACGACCAGATGACCCCACTCAACGTGCTCCAGTGGTTTCTCAATTGGATGATTGGAAGCCACTTTCAACTCAATCTCTCTTAGGTCAAAACCTTCTGTTGTCATAACAACTCAAAGGTTTAGTTGGTCCAGTTTGGGCTACTGTAAAAAACATGGGTCCTCCGTAGAGAGGACCCGTTCCTGATGTAATTATAAAGTATTTAAATTTAAAGGGCCCATTCTATGTTTAAATAAAATAACAATTTAGATGAAACACTCTAGTGCCAATAGATCCATTTCACCTCCATCTTCTTATTAATCTCGAGGCTTCCCCTCGACCTACTGCGTTCCTAATTTCTACATCTCTACATCGCTTCAGCTTCTGCTCCAACACGCAGCTCATCCTGAATCTGTTCACGTTTAAATCACAATGAACGTGGACTTGTCCCGTAGGTCCCGGGGGGGAAAGACGCGCTGTGTAATTGTCTCTGGTTCAGTAGTCAATGTGATTTCAAGGTGACATCAGCTGCAGGTTGAATTTCTTCCATGTCACATAGCACACGCCTCGTCAACATTGTTGCGTCAAGCTGTCAGACAGGTGGCTAATGGAGGCGGTGGGCCGGGCGGGGGGGGGGTGGGGGGTGGGTCGGGCAGAACAGACTGAAAACAAACAGAGAATAAATGACAGCCGATCTGATTACTGAGGCGTTAATCACCTCCTTTTACCTGTGCTTCTGAAATCAAACAGCAAACACTTGTTAACTTTCCAAATACACACAAAGGAAAATTACCCTGGATGAACTTTGAATCATATTCTGTTGCCAAGTAACTGCCAATAAAGCTATTAAAAAAAGTTGCTTGAAATAAATTTAGTTCAAATACAGTTTATTCTTATTATATCTATGAGTAATTAAAGCAAACGATGAGGTGAGTGCAACTGAGAAGATGCAGAAGAGAGGTTTGGTTTTAGCGTTTTAATGAGGATCCACTGACGCAAACAGGATTTTAATTTGGATTTACACTGAAAAACATCAACACCATCATCCAGCTCCACTCAAACTGCTGTCATCACCCGCCCCCCCCCACACACAGGTCTGTTGACAGTTTATCTTGAGCGACAGTTACTCAGCCGACAATTATACGTTTACATTCCTGCTACTTAATTTCTTCCGGCCGCCGAAAGGAGGCGGGTGTCTAATAAAATCCAGGCCACTAGATCACATCAGTTTAATGTGCACGTAAATAGCTGCTTTAAGTAATTGCACTGTCTGACTGGAGGCTCGTGCAGAGGTTAGTCACAGGGTGTCTCCTCGGCTTCTGGGAGGGACGGGTTAAGACGATGATTAGCAGTTCCTATGGCAACCATTAGGGCCTTATCGCATGTGGTCAACAAGCAAGGAAGTGCTGCAAGGAGAATGATCATGATGTTTGTTTTGCTTTGGTACAAGATATAATTTATTAACTATACAAACTAACTTATTGTTGATTGGCTCATCGTGGTCTAGTCTACGGAGGAGAATCTTCTGATTTGCAGCTTTTCCCAGTCGCTGCTGTGCTGTTGCATCATTAGCTAGTTTTATGTGGCTGCACTTAACTTTCTCACCGGTTTGCAATAATGCTCAGAAAGAAATAATGTAATCTGTCTTCAAATGTAACCTCCGGAGGATGAGGCCCCTGAGACACAGCTATAGTTTTAAATTAGGCTCTTAAACCTGCAATGATTGGTAACAACTTTAAAATTAAAGCATTTAATCACATTATTGATGGTTCGGAATAAACTCAGAAGGTAGGTTTGAATTTTAAACTGCTGGGTGTGTGCAGGAAGATGTCATAGACTGTAGGTAAAGACGAGAGCCAGAATCCTGCACAGTCTCACGCTCTTCACCTGCTTCCCCAGGAGTGAGTCGTAGTCCAGCCGGGTGAGGAAGTAAGGGAAGTGTCTCCACTTCCTCCCACTGTAACAGCAAACTATATGCACATGAAGACAGGGAAGGACAGGACACACAGGTGAGGCACATTAGGGCGGAGCAAGTAATGACACAGGAGGGAAACCTGACAGGATGTGGGCTCTGAAAAGAGAAGAGACAGAGGTTACCAAAATAAAACAAGAAACACGGAGTGAAATGATAATAAATAATGTTAGCTATCCAGGCGAGATGTAACAGCATCTTTCTATAGATAGACAGGTTTGATGGAGGTCCCACGGATTCAGAGTCTGAGGTGTGAACCATGACATCTTTCTGCATGAATCCTGTCCCGTCACATGTGAGTGTGAACGTCCTTTGGCCCTGTGCACGCACTGGCTCTCTCTTCCATAAATCCCAGTGTCTTCTATATCTTTCATTACTTCATACCGTAAATAATAAGCTAATAAAACCGCTCCTCTTCTCCCTATTAATAGACAGCGTGTGTTTGACTGTGGCTCAACAAAACACTCGAAGAATCTCAGAGCAGAAAAGCTGATGCTAATAAAAAAGCCACGGCTGGCTGAGACTCAAGAGTTTGACTCGAGGACTCTTGAGCTGCACTGAGGATCCTCACGGACACTGAGCATCAGGTTCTTGTTTACATCTCACAGCTGAAGACGCGAGTAGGTTCTCATCTTTGTCTACAACAGCCACCGATGATTTATGAACAAACAAATACTGTAGATACAGGATGTTATTCAGGTTTGTGTCACTGGCAAAGTTTAGAAATCTGCCCTATCCTGTTATTTACTAAACCAGGAGACCAGTGCAAAACATAAACCGACTCAATCAAAGATGACTAATCAGAACTGTAGTTGTGTTTGTTGAGAGAAAAGAATCGATGTCACTATGACTGGATAATTAAATGGAAGGAATTCAAGCGCCGCCTTGACAGCTATCATCCCTTTTACAGATAAGAGAAGAGGCTGAAGTGCTGCTCTGTGATGAGGCCGCCTTGATCGTGCTCTGTTGGAGAGTCGCACCATTTCCTGTCGCCCTGTGGTGCAAATAAACACGTCTCCGAGCTTTGAGTGGAGTAAAGATCAAATTCAACATGAAAGAATGAGTCAGGATTTGCAGTTTGGTCCTTAAACTGCTTCTGAGGACATTATTACAGCAATTAACAAAATTACCATGCTGGAGAAAAGTGAAGCACACACTTAAATAAGGCTTTGTGACCATTTTGCAGTAAGAAACATTCACAATAACACAAAATTAAACAACACTGGGCAACATATTAGTGATGATTATCAGTCGTGCAGGTAATGCATCTTCAGAAGTTGCACAAGGGCACGTAGGCAACACGAGAGGGTCCAGTGGCCGACGAGCACTTTTGAAAACACTACTCAACTTTCACTCTCACTTTTATATCTACAGTCAATTTACAGGCTCCAATTTAACCTGAACCTAATCTGCATGTCTGTGGACTGTGGGAGGAAACCCACTCCGACAAGGTGAGAACATGCAAAGACGACCAGAACCTTCCTGCTGTGAGGCGACCTTTCCACCTACGGCTAAAAACAGCAGCTTTGAAATTAGTTCAGTTACTTAGAATAGAAAGAATATTTGTGGAACTGACTAAGAGACGAATCTTCAACTGTCAGAATCAGGTCCAGTGAGTTGATGCTGGATTCAGGTGGTCGGGGGTGGTGGTATTAATCCGTAATTCTATATAATTTATTAATTCTGCTGCAGGGATCACGTGATTTACGGCACATCAACACCACTCTCATCACCACTCTTGACATCTTTGTGTGTGTGTCTTCTACATGTGTGACATCGCTCTTTCCTGCAAAGATATTTTTCATTTTTGCTTCTGTGGCATGATTAAGGCGATATCCAACCCCCCGGTCGCTCGTGGGGAATCCTGCTGAGTTTCTTCTGACTCTATAATAGGAGGCCAGACGGAGAAAGTCCACAGAAACTCCCGAGGCTCCCACTCTGACATTTGCGGTTCACACATGAAGCCCCTGTGGAGAAACCCCAGAGGGTCTCGGGAGTTCAGTGGTGAATCTGAAAGCAGCTTCACAGTGTTGCTTTAAATAGGAAGATTCAGGTGCTAGTTTCCACGGCTGTCGGAGCAGATTACACAATAATCCAAGCTGCTGTTCAGATCCGTGTCGGCATGATTCTTTTTGACTGTCTGTGTGTTTGAGAGAGAAACATGTCCGACCTGATTTACAGGCTCGGAGCTGAAACCTGCAGGAAAATGTGATCTCCTTTAAATTGCTAATGTGCTTCATCCCGGAGTAAATGGCGAGTGGTAAACATCTCACCTCCATCATTAAGCCTGTGTACAGCTCTTATCGTGCAGTTCTTGCGCAGGCCTCTTAAGAGGAGAATAATAGAGGGAATGTCTTTGATGGTTGAGTACAGTGACAGATCCCGCTGCTAAATTGATGGGTTTCCATGGTGTCGGACCAGAGCTGCTGCTTTCATGTTAAGTGACCCAATGAGAAACAGAGATTTGTTAATGCATGACCAGTGGCTGAACAAGTGATGTTTTCACGAGTGTGATCTCGAGGTATCATTGCTTGATCCCTATAGTTAAACTTTAAAACATGTAATCAAGTCAGAGCCAAAGATTAAACATCTGGAAATAGATATTTTCTGAAAAGCACCATTTGTAAAGGGTTTATTAAAGCATTTATTAGGAGAAAATAGATCATTTACTAGTGTGTTTAGATTAGAGCCATTAACAGAAAAACAGCTGCAGCACATTTGCACAAAAATCCATTTATAAACCACTTTTCCAACAGTCACAACCAGTAATAACTATTGAATAATTTTAACCATGATTTAACGGGTTCTTCCCTGACCCACATCCCATCCTTCTAGCTAATTGTATGGGAATCTGTTCAGTTGTTTACGTGTGATCTTTCCTACAAACAAACAAAGAGACGCGGGTGGTGGAGAAGATGAAGAAGTAAACCAGGCTCAGTCCGGCCTGGTGGTAAATTGCCTTTCATCAGCGTCCATACATGCAGCAGGAAGGAGAGAATAATACTCTGATTACACGTTATATCTGACATTTAGCTCAGCGTCAGCTCACTGCTGGAGAATAGATCCGTGGGCCGGCCACTGAATACTAATGTAATGATAATGCCACGGTCCCAGTGTCACGTTAAATAATACAACTGAGGTTTCAAGGCATAATGTGGGAAGATAAGGTGGATTTTTATCAGAGAATAACAGAATAATTTGAAAGCTCAGAGGAGGATCAGTCCTCAGACTGAGTAAAGTCGACCTCCCCTGGAGCTGGACGTGACTCCCTGCCGGCACCAAGTTGAATCGAGCAGAAGAATTTGTCTCGTGGTCCCTTGTCTGTCTTCAAAAGCTGAAACTCTGCCTGAAGGATCATTGGTTTTATGAAAAAGCTACGGGGTAAAATAAAGGTTAACGATTCTGTAAAGAATGAATTTTTGCCATGGAAACTATTAGATTAGATCGGAAGTCCTTTATTGGTCTGGCCAATGGGGAAATGTACAATATTACATTATTATTTTAACTAAATCTCATACATGATGACTCACTTATAAGTTATTTTAAATACTTGGCAGCTTGCAGGAGTGGAAACAGCAGCTTCCACTGGGTGAGCATGTGGCTCTGCATTCCTGATGTTGTGGAAAGGCTCACACCCCCCCCTCCTGGCAGAAACCTCCATCTTCCTCTTTGATAAACACAATGACTGTGAAAGTTTTTTTTTTTTTTTGTCATCATTTGTCTTTAATGAGATTCATGAGTTCATTGGATTTTCTTCAAGGAAAAGCAGGTTACAAGTCTGAGGATCTGTGAGGATTCAGAGTTCGTCCCTGAATCCGTGCTCTTTGGTTTCCACTTCGCACTGCGGGGGGGCACGAACCTTAATTATCAGGTGCTCGGTGGATAATGAAAAAGGACCGGGTCAGACAGACACCACCTGACGGAGGTTTGTACAATTATCCGCCTCCAACATCTCTAATCACCTGATCTCGCTCTTTAAACTCTTGACACAGAAATATTCAGTGTGAGCTGCAGGTTTTCCTCATCTGAACAAAACCCCTGAAATAAAGCACAAGCCCTTGAGTATTATAAAAAAATCTGTTCACACGTTCAAATCAAAATTAGAGACTAAAAGAACAAAATATTCCCAAAGAATTCATGATAGTAAAATTCATTTTATAAACTGTCTTGAAACAGCAAAGACATTTGTAGAACTGATTGTAAAGTGACTAAATGCATTTTCTTAAATGCAGTGAAGCACTTTTTCATCCTTCCAATATATGTCACTTAGAGTTCAGCTCCACAACATTTATCCGGAAGATTAAGTTACCAATAAATTATTAATTAATCAAAAAAAAAGATTAGTTTATAAAGTGCTGACGTGACTCTTTGTTTTTTAGTTGTCATATCTTTTTGTTGTTGTGTGTATGTTGTTTGCAGCTATTTTGAGGATTAATATGACTTTAACACATTTAAAAGTTTTCAAACCAAACAATTTCAATTATTAAAGTGTTTTTATGCTGTCGTGGGTTTTGTTACAGATGTATTTTTTAATTTACAGCATTACTTTTATGTTTATTCAGACGCTGTCCATTACATGTTCATTTGCTCTTCTGCTGAGCTGTAGGCATATAAAATTATAAAACATTCAAAAAACACTCTTAACATAAATGATTTATCTTTATCAGGAAACAGAGCGATGACTTATCTGATCAGTATTTCTGTGTACAGAAGAACAACATTTCATTGTAAGGCTGAAAGAAGGAATTCAATTTTCTTTATCAGGATGAATTATAGTTTCCAAATAGGATTTAACCATTTCACAGGAAAGAAAAACAAAACTTGCAGCTATTAATCATGTGGAGCCGCAGACGACAGTTTTGGAATGATGCGTTTCCGTGACTTTAAAAGGCTGAGTAGTCTCTGTGTACGAAACATCCACATTAGCTGTTGTACAGAGGCACCACTCTGTCGATAGCCGCCCTGCAGATGGGGCATTTCTTTGGCTGTGGCAGTTAATTGTACATTTTTACATTGAAAAATAATATTTTTAAATGCATTTTTAAAAGTTTCTCATTTAGAGAAAAAAATGGAGCTTATTACTTTTCCAGTGAGTAAAAAACTCTTTTCCTGCTCAGAGCTGCGATGGATTAAAGATCAACACCAGCAGCTCAATGCCCAGAAGTGATATTTGCAGCTATGTGTATAGGATTTAAGGGCCGTCAAGATCTATACTTTGAAGTGTTTAAAAAGTAAACGATCAAAATCAAATCAAAAGTACCAAACATTCTAGGAAAGGCAAAGGGTCGTATTTTCCTATAAGGCAGGTTTTTAAGAATAGGTCAAAGGTAAACATCTGAAGGACCGTGACCGTTTGAAAGAGTTCAGGGAGCTAATGTTGTGATAATATAACTTTGAAAGCTCTCATGATGTGAAGTTTCCCCTGATAAAACCTTGTGAGTGTATATTTGTCCCAGTGGCGTACTTA
Source organism: Limanda limanda (assembly GCF_963576545.1). Taxonomy (NCBI): domain Eukaryota; kingdom Metazoa; phylum Chordata; class Actinopteri; order Pleuronectiformes; family Pleuronectidae; genus Limanda; species Limanda limanda. The sequence goes on along the minus strand of NC_083642.1, from coordinate 1,518,852 downwards.
CTTTGCCTGATTAAAAAGAGTCAGGGTGGCTGAACGCACCTTCTATGACTGCGTAGGGGATACATCTTCCTGGAGTTTCAGACAGGAGGTTAATCAAATCCTTATCAATGGTCCCTTTCTTGGCTTCCTGTCGAAACAAACTTTGAAGATTAACACGTGGAAAATAAAAGGGCAATAAATTCTGGTGACATTAACATGAGAGAGACAGTGTGAGCAGAAACTTGACCTTTAGTCTGTTCTTGCTCTGTTCTTGTAGATGGTGTAGAAGAGGCCGGTCAGGCCCGAGCTGGTGGCCAGAACCACGATCTGAGCAGTTGAGGGTTTCCCACTGGAATCCATCCTCCGTGCTGCTGGAAAAGAGGAGACACCATTTACCAATCTGTCGTTGTTCTTGCACATTTAACTCAAATACTACTTTTAAGGAATTCTTAATTTTCAACGCTACCTTGCAGAGGAGAGTAGTTTTTAGTATTTTAAGTTTTACTCTTGCAGCTTTTGTTTGAATACACTTTACACCGGCTGTACCGTGATATTTACAGGCTCTGTTAGCCTAATGCAAAACTTTGTATATCTTCAGTTATTCATCTTTAAATCTGTATTTATATTTGGCTTCAATACTCTTTATCTTATATAGTAGTAGCTTCAATACTCTGCAGTACTTTCAGTTACTACAAAATTGTCATGAGCACAATACTTCTTTACATTGACAGATTTGTAGTTCTGGTGGCAAGACTTTCATCTCACTGCAGGGAACTTATCTTTGATTCATCTGTCTGTCTGTCTGTCTGTCTGTAACTCACATTGTTGCATGTATATGAGTGTGTGTGTCACATGCAACAGTAGAACCGACACATGTTGTGAGCAGAAACGTGACTCCGTGCGATTGTGTGCCCCTGAAAACACAAAAGCATGCGCCGGCCTTAAGTGTGTGCGTCGTTGTGCTGCTCCGCACTCCCGTCCAGAAGGTGGCGCTGTTGCAGCTTTAAGTTACTTTGCCAATCACCCCAAAAAAATTCAAAAAAGACGAGAAACAGATTGTCAGGTGAGTTTCCTCTGTGGAGACTTCAGCTGATAAACCACAGGTCACATGTTCAGATGTTCCGTGTTTGCTCTTTAATACATTTGGTCTCAATGATTTTGTGAAGTTATTGTGTTGATGAACTCTGAAGTCAGAGTTGAAAACATGGAGGCTGTTCACATCTGTTGTATTTGCACACCTTCACTTTTCTTTATGATATTTATATAATAACGAAGAGCAAAGAAAACGTGTGAAAGACGGATGAGTAATTAAAATGTGCACGTGGATCATAAGAACATGTTTCATTGTGTGTTGGGTTCAATGAGCCTTGATAGCTTGTGAGAGACCAACACAAGTTACATGTGACAGGTTTACATCAAAAGCTTTTATTTAGAGCTGATTGTCAATTTATATATATATGATAATAAATATAATAATATATATCAATCAATCAAACAAGTTACCATTACATTTCGAGTATATATAAGAACAAGTTCATAAGTCAAAGCTCAGAGAGGAACCTGACATGATGATGGTTTCTACTTCTACTGTGGTTTCTCTGGGCTGCTGGAGTTTACAGAGCTATACTGCCACCCTGTGTCTGAAACGAGTCACTGCATCAGTTGAACCGCTTCTGTTCCACATCAATATAAACTAGTATCAAGTTTCCTCTCAGGTTTTTTACTGACATCACCACATCACTGACATTAGAAGGTTCATTTAATGTCGACAGTCAACACGACGGAGAGACGTGAACATTTAAAGTCAGACACGTTCTGTCCCTTGTCTCTGCTGCGAACCTCCCATCATCAATTATTTCCCAGCATGCTAAAAGGCTTTGACTGGGATGTGCTGCTGTTATACTGCAGCGCCACCTGTGGGTCAAAAGTAGAAAAGCCACCACCGCTCTGCACCTGATGCAGAAATGAAAACGTCTCATTTTTAAGTCCAGAGTTTTGATCTTTTGTGTCAAAGACAAAACTCTGATTTTAAACTCAAAGTAATTTCAATGTGTTGAACTTTGTGTTGAACTAAATCAATTTGTGACGTGAATCCAGGAACTTTGAAATCATAAACAAACATATACACAGAATGTGGTTCTACACACATGGAGACAGACTGAGGGACAAAGGTGGACAATAATAAAGACAAACTTAAACACACTGGATGTGACTCTTTATAGAGGGTTAATATATTCTGCTTGTGTTGTGTCATTTCAATAAACACATTCTTCATGTGAATAAACACAATCGGGGCAGGAAGGTTGCTGGTTTGAATCCGGTTCAGATGGGTCTTCCTGTGTGGAGTCTGCATGTTCTCCACGTGTTTTCTCCAGGTGCTCCGCCTTCATCTCACAAACACATGCAGATTAGGGGTTGTGTAGATTGGAGACTACACACAAGCTGCTGCTGCTTCAGCCTCTGGATCCTCAGGACACAGCTCAGCCTCCGTCCACACACACTGTCCTCTTCACACTCAGCTCCACTAAGACTCAGACTCCTCCCCCTCCCACCTGTTGAGAGAAGAAGACATCAGTGTCACAGAGACTCACTTCATCAGCTGTGAGTCAGTGATGCAGCTCATCCAGTAGAAAGAGCAGCAGGGACTTCAGTCCTGTTCAGAGGTGGAGCAGCTTCCTCTCTGCTTCATGTTCACGTGTTGGAATGAACACGCTAAGAGTGTGTCCTCTGCATGTCAAAGTGCAGAGTGGACACCTGAGAGGTGGATTTACTGCTGTTACAGGTGAAGACATGTTTCACTGTGTGTTGATGAACATCTGCTTCTGACAAACTGGGACCAGATGAGACAGATGGACCTCAGCAGAGGTTCTGCTCTGTAGAAAGAGCTCCTGGTTACCATGGTGATGAGGAGAGGCTTCAGTCCCACTGATCTCAGAGCTGTGACAAAGATTCACCTGATCAGTTCTTCACTGATGAAGTGAGAGGACAAACTGTCTCATATCAGATGAAGACGACATCGTCTCTGTACCCCGTGTGAGGCTGTCAGCTGTGGTCCAGCTTGTGTAAGTTACAGCGCCCCCTGGTGGCATCTGGTAAAAATACATTACGTGACCACGACATAATAACGTGTGAACGAGATAAATAACTGGAGGCCACGAGATCTGAATCTGTTGTTTACTAACAAGACGAGTGGAAGAGAAGAAGACATACACTGTCTCACTGTCTCTGAGGACACACACTGTCTCACTGTCTCTGAGGACACACACTGACTCTGAGGACACACACTGTCTCACTGTCTCTGAGGACACACACATGGACCTGTCTCCAGGAAGCTGACTGAGGTCATCTGGTGTTTTGGGGACAGGATGAGTCTGGAGACATTGAGATGTTCTGGGTGAGTTAGAGATCAACTGAACCAACTGTTGGGGAAGGCCCAGTGATCTGACTTAGAACAAAGGCTCGTAAAACTTGGGACTCGCCTCAGGAGACCCCTTACATTTAAAAATCCAGCATGGAGATCTTATCTCCATGTGAGAGAAAATCACTTCCTGGGTCCCCCACTGTAAGCCCGACCCTGGGGGCCAAATCCTGACAACTCAATTGGCCAATAGACCCCCCCCCCCCCGGGGGTCTTCCTAGTCGACCCAGTAAGCTAATGGAGGCGATAAGACGTTTGTTTTATTCATTTCAATTCATTTCAGTCATTTATTCTTTTATCTTAGTTGACGTTTTTATTTTGAAAGGACATTTTCCTGTTTTAACCTGAAAAGACCAGACAGGAATCTCACTCGCGAGACGAGTGAGACACAGACTTTACTTTTATTCTTTCTCCACACGATCTACAACGGCTACAAGCAGCCGCACGTTCCTGTGAGGCAGCACGAGCTCCGCTGCTGCAGAAGAAGACGAAACCTCATCTCGCCACGGAGCACGACGGATCGGCTCCGGCCCAGCTGCGGTGCTCACGAGAGCCCGCCTGAGAGACTTCAAGCGATTCACTGAACCTCCGGGAGATTCGCGCACGCGCATGCACCCCACGAAACCATGGTTACAGTAAGAGGCTTATGTTGTCTGGGCAGATGTTAGTTTTAATACGTAGCGTATTGATTTAATACTTAAGTGTATTTTGTTGATGGAACCTCCGTGTTCCATTGTTTTAGTCGGCCACTACTCCGAGCCGCCACTTCCGGTTTCCGGTTTGATGGAAATGTTTTGTGTTGCAGTGAATAGGGCCGCGAGAAGCGCCTCCGCCCGCACTGTTAACGTCTGTGTGAGTCTGCAATGATTTCACCGATCAGAACCTCGGCCCACAACGTACGCTTGAGGGCTGAGGGGTGAATCACTGTTAATCTATCTCTGGCGTGTTTTTAAGAGCTTCTTTGAACTCTCCTTACATGTTTTCTCTCTCTCTCTCTCTCTCTCCCCTTCTAAACCGACCTATACACACTTTTTATATATATTTTATTTATAATACAGTTCATGTCACATAGTTAAATCTATGCTTAGAGAGGCTGAACACATCTAGAAACCATTCGGCCCCCAAAGCCAAGCAGAGATAAGAATTCTCTTTGTCTAAAATTTCCTTTGTGTAATTCATGTGATGACCACCAGTGTGAGCTCCGGCCACATGGTGTCATTAACATAGACTCCATCTTGAATAACGCAAGTTAACCCACCATTTTGAGTCTATTATTGCCACGCCTCCGCTCTCTCTCTCCTCCCATCCTGGCTATAAATTCATAACGGCTCCGCCATCTTGTTTTGTAGTCAATCCGCCATTTTTAGAGTTTTTAGGCCTTGATTCCACGAATCATGATTAGCCGCCATCTTAGATGTGACTGCGTCATCGCCACGCCCCCTTTCTTTTCTCTCGCTCTCTCGCTCTCTCACACACACACACACACACACACACAGACACTTTGATAGACGCAGACAGATACACACACACAGAGACACATAGATGGACCAGAGGTTACATGCGTGTTCTAAATTGTGATAAGCTGCTGTTGTTATCTTTGAAATATTGGAGTTTGTTAAAATGATAAATCATTAAATAACACTAACTTTATTTCACATACACACACATAGACATACATACACAGAGAGACACTTTGACACAGACACACACACACAGAGACAGACATACATAGGTAGACCGCAGGTTTTACGTGTATTTTCTGAATTGTGATAAGTGCTGCTGCTGTGTTTATCTTTGAAATATTGGAGCTTGTTAAAATGATAAATCATTAAATAACATTATAACTTTATTTCCCCTTTTTAATAAATACTTTTGTAATTAAAGTATCTGTAGTCTGTGATTATTTGTGCATAAGTGTGTGATTGCAGCTGGATTATGATTGCCTTTGCTCGAACTTAGAAGCCTTCACTGTTTATTAAGTAATCGTTAATATTAAAATATTGACATTATTATTTTGACATCTATCATTATGAGACTGATAATTATAGCTTGATATGTTGGTCCCTGGAAACCAGGGTGGTGCCCCCCTTTCTCAATTATTAATATAGATACTATTATTCTTAAATTGATAATTTTATTGTTTTTGACTAATTATTTTCATTATTCTTGGTTGATAACCTTATCATTGTTAATTGATAGCTTGTACTTTCTAATTGATAATTCCTATTTTCTCATTAGTGGTTTTATTGTTATTTGATTACTGATCATCTTCAATTAATAGTTTAATTATTTTTGATAGATCATTTTTATTATTTTAATAATCATATTTCATGATTATTAATAATTAGCCAACGTCAAGTCTACTCCTATTGCACAACACAACCAAACGTTGATTTAAACTTCTCTTATCCGTCCCTTTAAGGAGAGTGTGCACCACACAACAGTGTAGAGTCACTGTGGTCAGTGGGCGGAGCTTTGATACCGGTTGATCTCCAATTAACCTGGAGCAGGTTAGCAGTTCATCAGAAGTTACCATGGTGATTTACCTCGTTAAGAAGTGGACGAGCTTCGTAGGACTGAATAAACTAAACCTGAAGTTCACCTGATAACCACAGATCCTGCTTGGTAGCACAGACCCTGGATCTGTGATACTGACTGTGTTTAGTAAAATACTGATGAAAGCAGCGTGGACTGACTCCACCCATCTACTGACCTCAGAGTCTCCAGTCGACAGGTTGGACTCTGCTGTAGATCAAGCAGCTCCTTCACTGCTGAGTCCTGCAGGTTGGTTCCTCTCAGATCCAGTTCTCTCAGATGAGAGCGGTTTGACCTCAGAGCTGAAGCCAGAGAAGACCAGCTGATCTCTGACAGGGTGCACTTCCTCAACCTGGATAAAAAAATATGAATATTAGAATGTGTCCTCCTGTTGTTGTGGATCGTCATCATGTCAACACAGATTCTCAACATGCTGCTGACCTCAGTCCAGTCTGGGACCTGAAGATAAATATCAGATCAGACATGTTGGACCATTGTTTCATTCATCAGCTTCTTCTCTGTGTGTTGGTCACTGAGCAGGTTTGTGTAATTAAACACTGTTTAAAGTAGGGACGGCTCCTGATGTCACTTCCTGTTTGTTTCTATACTTATCAACTGTCCAACGTGTTTCAATGAGAATGTGTCTTATTCTGAAAACCTGAGGAGGACGAGTGCTCGGCCTCAGTCCACATGTTATTTACTGACACTTTCTCAGTGATCAGGAGCAGGTGAGTGCAGGTGAATGGAGTTGATGAGGTGGACGTGACTGACAGGCTGGGTGAGGGACAGATGACTGAGGGACAGTGAGCAGAGCAGAACTGAGACAAGTTAAATAAATAATGACCCAATAAGAAAGAAAGTCTGAAAAGTGAAGAAGGATTTAAGGACCTCAGAGTCTCCAGTCGACAGTTTGGACTCTCCAGTCCAGAACACAGCAGCTTCACTTCTGAATCATACAGCTCGTTGTTACTCAGATCCAGTTCTCTCAGATGTGAGGGGTCTGACTTCAGAGCTGAGGGCACGACTTCATAGTGAGTCTCTGAGAGGTAACAACCACCGAGTCTGTAATTAAAGAAAATATAAAATCTGTGAGAATTAAATCAGAAAACACAACATTCATACAAAACGTGATCATGTGACCCTCACCCTGGTAAATCCCCTCTTTGTTAAAAACTCCTCAAGAGAATCCTTTCAGATTTGGTTCAAGCTTCATTCAGACTAACAGAGGAACTCATTAGATTCAGGAGGTCAGAGGTCAAAAGTCAAGGTCACAGAACATGTTCATGGCCTCTTGAACATGATATCTCAAGTCTGTCTTTAGGGGATTTCTTCACATTTTGACTCAAAGATAAACTGTCAACATGTCAGGAACCTGGAGGGACGGACACTGCACTGGTTGGTGGTGGAGGACAAACGCAGGGTGGGAACTCTGGTTTGACCAGAAAGAAGAAGAAACTATATTTCCTGCTTCTTCAGTTTCAAGGAACCGTCAGTGATTCTCATCCAAACACTGATTCAGTGATCGTCTCCTCACTCTGTGCTAGCTGGTTGATCATATATACACTATCGTTCAAAAGTTTGGGGCCAATTAGAAATTGTCTTATTTTTCAAAGAAAAGCACTGTTTTTTTTCAATGAAGATAACATTAAATTAATCAGAAATACACTCTATTCATTGTTAATGTGGTAAATTACTATTCTAGGTGGAAACGTCTGGTTTTTAATGAAATATCTACATAGGTGTATTGAGGCCCATTTCCAGCAACTATCACTCCAGTGTTCTAATGGTCGATGTGTTTGCTTATCGCCTTAGAAGACTAATGGATGATAGAAAACCCTTGAAACCCCTTGTGCAGTTATGTTAGCACAGCTGAAAACTGTTGAGCTGGTGAGAGAAGCTATAAAACTTCCATTGAGCTGGTTGAGTATCTGGAGCATCACATGTGTGGGTTCGATTATTCTCTCAAAATGGCCAGAAAAAGAGAACTTTTATGTGAAACTCGCCAGTCTAGTCTTGTTCTTAGAAATGAAGGCTATTCCATGCGAGAAATCACGAAGAAACTGAAAATTTTCTTACAACGGTGTGAACTACTCCCTTAAGAGAACAGCACAAACGGGCTCTGACCAGAGTAGAAAGAGAAGTGTGGGGGGGGGGGGGGCAGTGCACAACTCAGCAAGAAGACAAGTATATTAGAGTCTCTAGTTTGAGAAATAGACGCCTCACAGGTCCTCAACTGGCAGCTTCTTTAAATGGTTCCCGCAAAACACCAGAGTCAACGTCTCCAGTGAAGAGGCGACTACGGGATGCTGGCCTTCGAGGCGGAGTGGCAAAGACAAATCCATATCTGAGACTGGCCAATAAAAAGAAAAGATTGATATGGACAAAAGAACACAGACATTGGACAGAGGAAGATTGGAAAAAAGTGTTATGGACAGACATATCAAAGTTTGAGGTGTTTGGATCAAACAGAAAAACATTTGTGAGACGCAGAACAGGTGAGAAGATGCAGGAAGAGTTCCTGACGCCATCTGTCCAGCATGGTGGAGGTCATGTGATGCTCTGGAGCTGGTGCTGGTGAAGTGGGAGATTTGTACAAGGTAGAAGGGATTTTAAATAAGGAAGGCTATCACTCCATTTTGCAACGCCATGCCACATCCTGTGGACAGCGCTTGATTGGAGCCGATCTCCTCCGACAACAGGACAATGACCCAAAGCACACCTCCACATGACGTGGTCACCAGATCTCAACCCCATTGAGCTGCTGTGGGAGGAGCGTGACCATATGGTACGCAAGAAGTGCCCATCAAGCCAATCCAGCATGTGGGAGGGGCTTCAGGAAGCGTGGGGGGGAATCTGTACAGATTACCTCAACAAATTAACAGCTAGAAAATGCCAAAGGTCTGCAATGCTGTAATCACTGCAAATGGAGCATTCTTTGATGAAAGCAAAGTTTGAAGAAAAATCATTATTTCTAACCATGTCAATGTCTTGACTATATTTTCTATTCATTTTGAAACTCGTTTGATGTGTGAGTTTTCATGGAAAACACGAAACTGTCTGGGTAACCCCAAACTTTTGAACGGTATATATATATATATATATATATATATATATATATATATATATATATATACAGTATATACAATAACCTCCTTGCACCTCACATGGTCTTTTGTCTGAATTCTCAAACTCCAGCACAGTGATCACATCTGATCTAGTTGTTCTCATATGTACATGACCAACACACACTCACACGCACACACACATTTACACACAAGCACACACACAAACGCACACACGCACAAACGCACACGCACACGCACACACACATTTACACACACATTTACACACATTTACACACACACACACACACACACACACACACACACACACACACACACACACACACACACACACACACACACACACACACACACACTCACACAGCCTTCCTGCAGTTCCTCACAGCTGGGAACAGTCTCCGTCGACCCTCGTCTGATGTGTTGAACTTCATCATGTCAAACTCGTCCAGAACCTCCTCTGACATCTGCAGCATGTAGGCCAGAGCTGAGCAGTGGATCTCAGAGAGTTTCTCCTTTGATTTGTTCTCTGAAGTCAGGAACTGTTGCATCTGCTGATGAACTGAGTGGTCGTTCATCTCAGTCAGACAGTGGAAGATGTTGATGCATCTGTCAGGAGAAATGTCTTCACTCTCCATCTCCTTCAGGTTGTTGATGACTCTCTGGATGATCTCTGGATTGTTCTCTCTCCGACCCAGCAGGCCTCCTAAGACTCTCTGGTTGGACTCCAGACTGAGGCCGTGAAGGAAGCGAACAAACAGGTCCAGATGACCATTTGTACTGGAGAGGGATTTCTTCATGGTTCCCTTCAGGAGGTCATCCAGGGAGAAGGTACTGTCTGTGTCCTCATCTGTTCCCAAGAAGTTGTTGAGTTCTTCTGTGTTCCTCTCGGTGTAACAGTGGAACATGTAGACTGCAGCTAGAAACTCCTGAACGCTCAGATGAACAAAGCAGTAGACTGATTTCTGGAAGATCACACACTCTCTTCTGAAGATCTCAGTACAAACTCCTGAGTACACCGAGGCATCTGTGACATTAAGACCACACCGCTCCAGGTCGTCTTGGTAGAACATGATGTTTCCTTCCTCCAGATGTTTAAGTGCCAGCCTCCCCAGCTTCAGGAGAACGTCCCTGTCAGCCCTCTTCTTACCGTACTTGTTGTTCTTCCTCTTTGTCTGAACCAGCAGGAAGTGTGAGTACAGGTCAGTCAGGGTCTTGGGCAGCTCTCCTCTCTGGTCTGTGGTCACCATGTGCTCCAGAACTGTTGCACTGATCCAGCAGAAGACTGGGATTTGACACATGATGTGGAGGCTCCTGGACGTCTCGATGTGTGAGATGATTCTGCTGCTGAGCTCTTCATCACTGAATCTCCTCCTGAAGTACTCCTCCTTCTGGGCGTCAGTGAAGCCTCGTACTTCTGTGACCCTGTCAACACATGCAGGAGGGATCTGATTGGCCGCCGCAGGTCTGGAGGTTATCCAGACGAGAGCCAAGGGAAGCAGATTCCCCCGGATGAGGTTTGTCAGCAGCACGTTGACTGATGACCTCTGTGTGACCTCAGACACAAGCTCCCTGTGGTTGAAGTCCAGAGAAGGTCTGCTTTCATCCAGGCCGTCAAAGATGAACAAAGGTTTACAGACAGAGAGCGTCTCTGCCGCGAGCTTCTGTAACGCTGGATGGAAAACACGGAGCAGCGTGAGGAGACTGTGCTGCTGGTCCTTCACCAGGTTCAGCTCCCTGAACGAAAGCACAGTCAGCAGATCCACATCCTGGTTCTCTAAACCCTCTGCCCAGTCCAGAGTGAACTTCTGCACCGAGAAGGTTTTTCCAACGCCAGCGACGCCGTTGGTCAGGACGACTCTGATGCGTCTCTGCTGGTCAGTGGAGGCTTTAAAGATGTCGTGGCACCTGATGGGAGTGTCGTGGAGGATCTTCATCTTAGAAGCCGTCTCAAGCTGCCTCACCTCATGTTGAGTATTAACCTCTTCACTCTGTCCCTCTGTGATGTAGAGATCAGTGTAGATCCTGTTGAGGAGGGTTCTACTTCCTGTTTCATCACTTCCTTCAGTCACATGTTCACATCTCCTCCTCAGACTGAGCTTTTGTTCATCTAAAACCTCCTGCAGACCACGATCTGCTGAAAGACAAGAAACAATGTCAGAGACAGAGAATCTGAGAATCTGCTGATTGTTTTCATCAGATACAGAAAAATTACAGAAAATAAAAGCTTTTTAACTTTGTGCTTTTCTAACGATGTTAAATGTTGATGCTGTATGAAGGAACAAAGTAAAACCACATGTGCTGATGTCAGAAGTGAAGACATCAGCAGACACATGTACAGTGCTGCTCTGACCTGCTGTCTGACCTCCAGCTCCTGTTCTGGATCTTTGTCCACACTGGGGACAGGAGGAGTCTCCTGAAGAACCAGACTGGTCCCAGTATGAGGTGATGCACTGTCTGCAGATCCAGTGTCCACAGCTGGTGGAGACTGGATCCTTCAGGACGTCCTGACACGAAGCACAGCAGGACGACTGCTCCTCCTCAGAAACATGACTCCTCTTCCTCTCCCTGTGAAGACATGTCCTGATCACTCACATGTCACAGTCACAGGTTGTCATTACTTCTGTCAAGGAGGTTTTGTTTTCACGCAGTATGTTTGTGTGTTGGTTGGTTCGTTAGTGGGACTATAAAAAACGACAGATTACCAGTAAACTTGTTGGAAGGTTGTGGTCTGTGAACCAGATCGGGGGGGGCGGTTTCTTCCACAGACATGTTCAGAGGACTGATGTTTACCAGTGTGTGGAATTTGGTGCAGATCCAAATCAAAATGAGTCTCTAGTGGATTTCAAAGTGGTTTCATAAGGAGCGTGTTGGTTCTTGGTGGAGGTCTGAGCTCTTTGAGTGATTCTGAGAGATTAGTCACCAACTTCAATGAAGCTGTGTCCTAATGCAGGGGCCACACTAGAGGAAACTAGATCCTCTTCAGAGCAGGTCACAGTAGAAACAGTCTCTTACTCTGTGTGTGAGGGTCCAGGTTCATTACTGAAGAATATAGGAGGTTCCATGGACATGTCACTCTTCAGAGACACACAGCTGGACCCTGGAGACTCTGCTCTCAGTCTCTGGTCCTGACCTCTGCAAACACAAACATGTTTTGATTCAGAACACATCATTCACTGGTTCATTCTCTGAGGATTCAGTTTGGAGCTTCACATGTTTGTAGTGTTAGGGTTTGAAAATTTAGCTAGTGTGGGTCTGACTGAACTCTATGCAATAAAGTTTGGGGCCAGATAATGGCCTGCACACATATGATTTAACAATAACCTTTTCCTTCCTAGTGTTTAATCGTGGAATTAGAATGTATGTGCGTCACATTGTTGTTTCGTTGTTTTGGTTTAGTTGTTTCAAATGTCTGTACAAACAGAACGTACAGCCGATATAACAGGAACATAATATCTTTTCTTCAACAACAACAGTTTGGCTCACGTAGCATCAGCTGTGTCAAGGCCTTGGGAGTGGCTCCTTGTCACTTCCTTATTCCAAAGCCAAGAGGATGGACTACGCCTGCGCACGAGGAGGAACCAGGGACTGTTATAAAATCTTACAGACGCCGGCTGTTGGATGCGTTCTGATGGGTTTTGTGTTCTGATGCGACTCGAGACTGTCCGGGGCTGCTAGCGTTCCGGGCAGTGAGATGGATGCCCGTTGTTTTGCTGCTCATACCTTTCATTGTTTTCTAAATAAATACTTGATTGAAATTCGTCTCATCTTCTTATATTTAGGATAAACGACCATGGCGACAGTAGCAGGTCTCTTACTTTGTGTGTGAGGGTCCAGGTTCTTTACTGAAGAATATAGGAGGTTCCATGGACATGTCACTCTTCAGAGACACACAGCTGGACCCTGGAGACTCTGCTCTCAGTCTCTGGTCCTGACCTCTGTAAACACAAACACGTTTTTATTCAGAACTCATCATTCACTGGTTCATTCTCCGAGGATTCAGTTTGGAGCTTCACATGTTTGTAGTGTTAGGGTTTGAAAATTTAGCTAGTGTGGGTCTGACTGAACTCTATGCAATAAAGTTTGGGGCCAGATAATGGCCTGCACACAAATGATTTAATAATAACCTTTTCCTTCCTAGTGTTTAATCGTGGAATTAGAATGTATGTGCGTCACATTGTTGTTTCGTTGTTTTGGTTTAGTTGTTTCAAATGTCTGTACAAACAGAACGTACAGCCGATATAACAGGAACATAATATCTTTTCTCCAACAACAACAGTTTGGCCCTCGTAGCATCAGCTGTGTCAAGGCCTTGGGAGTGGCTCCTTGTCACTTCCTTATTCCAAAGCCAAGAGGATGGACTACGCCTGCGCACGAGGAGGAACCAGGGACTGTTATAAAATCTTACAGACGCCGGCTGTTGGATGCGTTCTGATGGGTTTTGTGTTCTGATGCGACTCGAGACTGTCCGGGGCTGCTAGCGTTCCGGGCAGTGAGATGGATGCCCGTTGTTTTGCTGCTCATACCTTTCATTGTTTTCTAAATAAATACTTGATTGAAATTCGTCTCATCTTCTCATATTTAGGATAAACGACCACAGCGACAGTAGCAGGTCTCTTACTTTGTGTGTGAGGGTCCAGGTTCTTTACTGAAGAGTATAGGAGGTTCCATGGACATGTCACTCTTCAGAGACAGACAGCTGGACCCTGGAGACACTGCTCTCAGTCTGTGGTCCTGACCTCTGCAAACACAAACATGTTTTTATTCAGAACACATCATTCACTGGTTCATTCTCTGAGGATTCAGTTTGGAGCTTCACATGTTTGTAGCAGGTGTCTTACTTTGTGTGTGAGGGTCCAACTTGCTTTGAATTGTCCGCGCCCATGTTGCACCGGGCCGGCTGCGGCTCAGTTGTGGTTCAGGCCGCACTGCTCTTCTAGATATTCAAGGTCTGGTCTGTTTCCTTCTGGTTCTGCGCTCAGTTTACAGCAGAACTCAGTGAAATGATCTTTCACACCAGTTTCAATGTTTATCTGTTGAAAACGTCACAAACAAAAATAATATTTGCAACACTTCCTGTAGCCTGCCAATTTCAAAATAAAAGCACTCCAGCGTTTCTGTCGACTGAATCAATTAATTTATTTTTAAATGTTTTTATTGTGAAATAGATGCAGGGCTTCATAGTTTGTAGTACTGGTATTTATTTGAGTACACAGGACTTCTTAAGGAAATACAGTGATCACATCAGAAACCTCAGGAAGGACAAGAGTCTCTCTGTCTCTCTCTCTCTTTCTGTCTCTCTCTCTCTCTCTCTCTCGACCAGGGGCGTCGTTAGGCCTGTTTTAGGGGGGCTGAAGCCCCACTCAAATGTTCTTCAGCCCCCCCAAATAGTTATTGGGATTTTTTTATTTAATTATTTTTTTTTATTTTTATTTTTTAATTTAACTATTGTTTTACACATGGACAAGTTATTTATAACTCTAACATGCTACATATGTGAGTGCGTTTCTGGTTTGTATGTTTTCTCCCCCTTCAAATTACAATCCAATAGCCCTTCATCATACTTAACAATAAAAGACCGGGCACTAGGACCTTGGGGAGTCTGCATTGCTGCTGCGCTGGCTTTCTCACTCTGCCAAGTAACGTCTCTCATCAAGACAGCAGGATTACAGCCAAGGAGTTTAGCTCATAGTAAATGATGCACAGAGTGAAATTGTAAGTACAGGTAGTTACAGAATAGGGCTATCTGTAGTTGTTAACGATTGTTACCTGCTTAAATTTAGGTTTACTTGAGGCAAATGAAAGGGAATATTGTAATGAGCTATGTTAACACTAAGCTAGCTAGCTAGCTATTTTGTTAGAAAATGTCTCCAGTGAGCAAGAGTGTGAACGAGCAAATTTGAAATGTAAGAAATAACTATCGACAGCTTTCTATTCTTTGCATTAATATCTATCTCTAGTATTTCAAAACAATAATATCAGTGCCTATAGAATGTTGTTGTTTATAATCAGTTAATGCTAATGTGTTGTCAAATTTCACAATGACCCTGAAATTCTGTCCCTTCTGTTATCTTATACTGAATGAATGCAAGCAAAGATACAGAGAAAAATCACAGTCTTTCTGATTGAACCAATCTATGAACTGTCTGAAACAATGGATATCCGCAGCCCCAAATGAGCCCAAAAAAAATTGGCGCGCGCTGTGCGCACAAACATTCAGCATCCTTAGGGGCTAAGCCCCCCCTTTCTTTCAATCCTACAAACGCCCATGCTCTCGACGTACTAGGGAATTGCGTCACTTCCTTTTTTCCTGAGCTCACAGGAATCAGGACAAACAAGTTCAAGAAATGCACCCAAAAATTCCCTGCAAGGACACACACACACACACACACACACACACACACACACACACACACACACACACACACACACATACACACACACACACACACACACACACTCAGGTGACTGTAACGTATGATTGTGAAAACACGCTCTGTTATTAAACACTTGATGAACAGATGAAGATAAAAAGTGAAACTGTGAGTTAACTCTGTTAATTAGTCCTTTGAAGGCTCTGTGATCCAGACCTGCTGTTCACATCTGTCTCTGGGATCCGATCACATGACGTCTGTCACCAGGTGTGAACTGACAAACTTAGAGTCATGTGATCAGCAGACGGATGTTAACAGCAGGTGTGAGAGTGAGACAGTAAAACTTTCAGAAAGTTGTGTTCACACTCACCTGCTCACTTTCCTTTATTCTGCTCGTCCAGGTGAAAATGGAGTCTGACCGCTCCCTGTTCTCAGGCTCCTCCTCCTCCCTGTTCTCAGGCTCCTCCCCCCTGTTGAACCAGTTCACTCTTGAAACCAGTTCAAAATCCAGTTCATACCCATGAAGATGAACTGGTTCACAGTTCATGTTTTATTATGATGGTTATGATGTAGATAACAAACTTAGGATCGTGTATTTAGTTAATAATGGACGGTGTGGGATCATGAATCCAGACCTTCACTTTCACACTGAGTCCTGACTGATATTCAAGGTCTGGTCTATTTCCTTCTGGTTCTGCGCTCAGTTTACAGCAGAACTCAGTGAAATGATCTTTAACACCAGTTTCAATCTTTATCTGTTGAAAACGTCACAAACACAAATATTTGCAACACTTTCTGTAACCTGCCCATTTCAAAAATAAAAGCACTCCAGTGTTTCTGTCGACTGAATCAATTCATTTATTTTTAAATGTTTTTATTGTGAAATAGATGCAGGGCTTCATATTTGTAGTACTGGTATTTATTTGAGTACACAGGACGTCTTATATACAAGGAAATGCAGGGATCACATCAGAAACCTCAGGAAGGACAAGAGTCTCTCTCTCTCTCTCTCTCTCTCTCTCTTGCTCTCTCTCCCCCCCTCCCTCCTCTCTTCTCTCTCTCTCTCTCTCTCTCTCTCTCTCTCGCTCTCTCTCTCTCTCTACCTACCTCCCTCCCTCCCGCCCGACAGGTGACCTCAGGAAGCCTCAATTATTTTTGGATATATCAGTCAATCACTTGATTTATTCAGCCATTAGTACATTATTAGAGTACATTATTAAATTAATCTTATGAATATATGTTTTAGGGTACCAGTCAATAAGGGTGTGGAGGTGTACTATTGTACAAGTCCATTTATAAAGTTCCTTTTCATGTAATATCGGTTTATGGCATTTTTAAATCCACCAAAAAACCTGCAGAGCCATAAACAAACGTTGAATAACAAAGTATTTTTGCAACTTCAGCATTTCCTAATCTACACTCAAACCAATAAACTGCATTAAAGTTAATCAATACAAGCTTGTAAAAGTTCATGTGTCCTTCAACCCCCGGCCACTAAGAGAAGGAAACTCAACATCTAGTATCATGTTCACGTCATAAAGGCTGGAAATGAATTACAGAACTTTATAGACAGTAACACTGAGAGCACATCAGTCAGCAGCTTGAAGCAGCACTCTGTATCTCCACTCAGTTCTAGGGCTTTGTGCCCAAATGAAGGTCAAACACAAGCTCTTCAACTTTATATTCACTTTAAAACTCACACAAAACCAGTATGAAGGTGTGTGTGTGTGTGTGTGTGTGTGTGTGTGTGTGTGTGTGTGTGTGTGTGTGTGTACCTGGCTCTGCAGGTCGATGCTCCTCACACCTCAGCCAGTGAGTCCAGAGCTTTACTGGGATCCACAGTGAAGACTCTCCACTGGTTGGTGACCACTGCTGTAACGTATGATTGTGAAAACACGTTGTGTTATTAAACACTTGATGAACAGATGAAGATAAAAAGTGAAACTGTGAGTTAACTCTGTTAATTAGTCCTTTGAAGTCTCTTTGATCCAGACCTGCTGTTCACATCTGTCTCTGGGATCCGATCACATGACGTCTGTCACCAGGTGTGAACTGACAAACTTAGAGTCATGTGATCAGCAGACGGATGTTAACAGCAGGTGTGAGAGTGAGACAGGAAAACTTTCAGAAAGTTGTGTTCACACTCACCTGCTCACTTTCCTTCCTTCTGCTCGTCCAGGTGAAAATGGAGTCTGACCTGTCCCTGTTCCCAGGCTCCTCCTCCTCCCTGTTCTCAGGCTCCTCCTCCTCCCACCAGTTCACTCTTGAAACCAGTTCAAAGTCCAGTTCATACCCATGAAGATGAATTGGTTCATAGTTCATGTTTTATTGTCATGTTATGATGTTGATAATAAACTTAGGATCATGTATTTAGTTCCTAATGGACGGTGTGGGATCATGAATCCAGATCTTTCACACTGAGTCCTGACTGGGAGCGTCTCCTGGGACTGAGCCGTACAATGTGATTCATCATGATGTTTAAATGAGCCTCAGAAACTCTGGAGTCAAACACGTCCAGTCACAGTGTTGGTTTGTAGATCTAGAGAAATACAGCTGCATTGTGATGCATCATTTGACCGTTGTGTGGGGGGGGGGGCAGTTGTTAATGTTATCCCACTGTATCAGAGCAGTGTGTTATTATCACGTTGTCTATAATGCTGGAACCCTTTTTAAGTGCACGTGCAGATAATATCTAACAACAGGATTTGTTCTGCAGCAGTAATGACTTCTTGTCTCCTCCATCAAGCAGGTGTCATTTGATTCACCAGATTGAGTCAGTGTGAAGAGACCTTCAGGACCTGTACACATGTAGGTGTGTGTTTGAGATGGATATTATTGGGTTTGCATGATGGTTTATGTGAGAGTCATGTTTGAACAATGTCTGCTCCACCTGCTGCCCCAGAACTACTCCACCAGACGCTTCCCCTCCTACGTCACTGCCCAGATGTTAGGAGCATGTCTTTTGGTTCCTTTAATTCCAGTAGGTAGGTTTAGGTTGTTCCCTTCAGGTGGTTAGTGCCCCCCCCCCCCCCCCACAGAAGCTGATGTCCTGATAGTCCAGGCAAAGTAACTCATTTTGGAGCCAAAAATCGAATTAACTGTAAAATCATTTTTTTCAGCATAGATCATTTCTATGAGGTGTCCAGAACAACATACTAAAAGTCCTAAGAAATCCTAGTTGAGGAAATATGTTTAATTCTCATCAATGTGTGCCAGTAAGTCCAGGCAACTCGGACACGCTGGCGGAACTCGGCAGATCGACAATCTGCAGAGAAGCAAACAGAAACTGGAGAAGGAGAAGACGGAGTTCAGACTGGAGGCCGATGACCTGGCCTCCAACGTGCAGCAGCTGTCCATGGACGGAGCTGATGGTCGAGCAGAAGAAGAGCGACGATTATCAGAAAGGATTCCGTCGCTACGAGAGAAGAGTCAAAGAGCTGACGTACCAGCTTCGATCCCCGGCTTCCCTCCTGGTCCCACAGACCTTCTGCTGGTTCTGTGGTGTTTACTGGTTTCTCCCTGTGTTCCTGCAGACGGAGGAGGACAGGAAGACTCTGCTCCGGATGCAGGAGCTGGTGGAGAAGCTCCAGACCAAAGTCAAGAGCTGCAAGAGACAAGCTGAGAACGCTGTGAGCACTTTAATCATAATTTAATCAAAAGCGAAACACAATAAAAACTTGAGGCAGAGCTGATTGTGAGTGTTAAGTTTGAAATGTTAATCCCAGCTGCTGTGGCTCTGTTTGTCCACCAGGAGGAGCAGGTGAGCGGCACTGCTGTGCGTTTCAGGAAAGTCCAACACGAGCTGGACCACGCCGAGGAGAGAGCTGACATCGCCGAGACGACGGTCAACAAGCTGCGCATTCGAACCCGCGAACAAACCACCAAGGTCTCCGTGGTGAGTCGCACACTCAGCTTCATGTTGTAGCTTCAGGAAAAGGTTTCATGTCCTCGTCCTGTAGAAGGTGAGTGTTTCTTATCTGCTGTGTTTCTCTGCAGATCACTGAATGAAGCTCCTCCCACTCTACAGACGCCATCGTGTGTTTCTGGTGTTCGTGGCGTATCTGTTTGATTGCTGTGTTTGTGTGTGATGTGTTTGTGTTGTATAATCCAGGATCACAACTTAAATCTGCATTATCTTCGGATGGCGTCGGTTTCTCTGAGTCTCCACTGGAAAGTGTTTGAGTGAAGTGATTTCTACAGGAAGTGTCGAAGGCAGCGAGAACGTACGAGATCAGCAGCAGAGTCACGTTGACGGGTTTGTTGATAAAGAACATGTGTCAGACCAGTGACTGTAAATAAAGACAATATGACACCTCACCAAAAATTAAGTCAAACGATCTTGATCATAAAATGGTAACGTCCATATTCTGGCTTCATTTTTGTTCAACAGGAGGAAGTGGAGACATGTCATTGATCATTTGTTTATAAAGACATTGGTCAGGCCCTGTTCAAACCTGGTATAATAATATCATAATAACATTATTCTCAGGTAATCTTTTTATCATTATTCTCTGTCATGCAAAACAGTTCGTACCTTGTTTCCATCGGCGAAGTTGTTGTTTTGAACCGACATGAGGCAGCAGTGAGTTAAATGAGAAGAAGAAGAAATCAGAACAACACAGAATTGTGTTTGATGACCTTGTGATTTCTCTCTTCAGGCTTTTAGAAAGTTTCAGACTTCGTCAATAGAGACAACGTGTTTGTTGCAAACTGAACTTCCTCTTTCTCAGAGGACGTCAGCAGGCGATCTTTAAGTGTGACCACGTTGATGTGGACTGATCACATCTCAACTCGTCCTCCAGTTACGACTTGTGATTAGATAACAAGAGACACAAAACTGATATAAAGCACCTTTAACTCTGTATTAATGGTAGGGTTGGTCATTTGTTTTTATTTGTATAAATCCTTATCACCTTCCGATAGAATCAATAAATAAAGTTGTCATTCAAATCGAATGAACTGATTGGCTGGCGTAGCTTTCAGTCACTAGTTGGTGAGTGTGTCGCGGAAAAGTTGTTTTCTAGCTGCTATCAGGCAGTGGGCGTTCCTGTGTTTTGGGGCGGAGCTTTGATGAGAGGGGGTGGAGTAAGTCGGTGAAACATGCTGTTGCTTTTCCAGGTTGAACAACCCCAGATTGTGTTGTTATATTAACCGTGAACCTGTAACTCTCTGGTGTTTTCTTCTGGTTAAAACATATAAAGATGGACGACATGACAGCTCCCAAAAGTGAAGCCATCTGTTCCAAATGTCTCAGGTTCAGTTTCTGTTTGCCTATTACTTGCCCTTGAAAACACAAAAGCATGCGCCGGCCTTAAGTGTGTGCGTCGTTGTGCTGCTCCGCACTCCTGTCCAGAAGGTGGCGCTGTGGCAGCTTTAAGTTACTTTGCCAATCGACCCAAAAAAATTAAAAAAAAACGAGAAACAGATTGTCAGGTGAGTTTCCTCTGTGGAGACTTCAGCTGATAAACCACAGGTCACATGTTCAGATGTTCCGTGTTTGCTCTTTAATACATTTGGTCTCAATGATTTTGTGAAGTTATTGTGTTGATGAGCTCTGAAGTCAGAGATGAAAACATGGAGGCTGTTCACATCTGTTGTATTTGCACACCTTCACTTTTCTTTATGATATTTATATAATAACGAAGAGCAAAGAAAACGTGTGAAAGACGGATGAGTAATTAAAATGTGCACGTTGATCATAAGAACATGTTTCATTGTGTGTTGGGTTCAATGAGCCTTGAGAGCTTGTGAGAGACCAACACAAGTTACATGAGACAGGTTTACATCAAAAGCTTTTATTTAGAGCTGATTGTCAAATTATATATGATAATATATATAATAATTTATATCAATCAATCAAACAAGTTACCATTACATTTCGAGTATATATAAGAACAAGTTCATAAGTCAAAGCTCAGAGAGGAACCTGACATGATGATGGTTTTTACTTCTACTGTGGTTTCTCTGGGCCGTTGGAGTTTACAGAGCTCTACTGCCACCCTGTGTCTGAAACGAGTCACTGCATCATTGTAACCGCTTCTGTTCCACATCAATATAAACAAGTATCAAGTTTCCTCTCAGGTTTTTTACTGACATCACCAAATCACTGACATTAGAAGGTTCATTTAATGTCGACAGTCAACACGACGGAGAGACGTGAACATTTAAAGTCAGACACGTTCTGTCCCTTGTCTCTGCTGCGAACCTCACATCATCAATTATTTCCCAGCATGCTAAAAGGCTTTGACTGGGATGTGCTGCTGTTATACTGCAGCGCCACCTGTGGGTCAAAAGTAGAAAAGCAACCACCGCTCTGATCCTGATGCAGAAATTAAAAGGTTCCATTTTTAAGTCCAGAGTTTTGATTTTTTTTGTCAAAGACAAAACTCTGATTTTAAACTCAAAGTAATTTCAATGTGTTTAACTTTGTGTTGAACTAAATCAATTTGTGACGTGAATCCAGGAACTTTAAGATCATAAACAAACATCTACACAGAATGTGGTTCTACACACATGGAGACAGACTGAGGGACAAAGGTGGAAAATAATAAAGACAAACTTAAACACACTGTATGTGACTCTTTATAGAGGGTTTATATATTCTGCTTGTGTTGTGTCATTTCAATAAACACATTCTTCTTGTGAATAAACACAATCTTGGCAGGAAGGTTGCTGGTTTGAATCCGGTCCAGATGGGTCTTCCTGTGTGGAGTCTGCATGTTCTCCCCGTGTTTTCTACAGGTGCTCCGGCTTCATCTCACAAACACATGCAGATTAGGGGTTGTGTAGATTGGAGACTACACACAAGCTGCTGCTGCTTCAGCCTCTGGATCCTCAGGACACAGCTCAGCCTCCGTCCACACACACTGTCCTCTTCACACTCAGCTCAATTAAGATCACTCCCACCTGTTGAGAGAAGAAGACATCAGTGTTACAGAGACTCACTTCATCAGCTGTGAGTCAGTGATGCAGCTCATCCAGTAGAAAGAGCAGCAGGGACTTCAGTCCTGTTCAGAGGTGGAGCAGCTTCCTCTCTGCTTCATGTTCACGTGTTGGAATGAACACGCTAAGAGCTCAGTGTGTGTCCTCTGCATGTCAAAGTGCAGAGTGGACACCTGAGAGGTGGATTTACTGCTGTTACAGGTGAAGACATGTTTCACTGTGTGTTGATGAACATCTGCTTCTGACAAACTGGGACCAGATGAGACAGATGGACCTCAGCAGAGGTTCTGCTCTGTATAAAGAGCTCCTGGTTACCATGGTGATGAGGAGAGGCTTCAGTCCCACTGATCTCAGAGCTGTGACAAAGATCCAGTGTTCGAATTACGTGGGAGCCAGAGGGGGCTGAGCTCCCAGAGAGAGAGGACTAGCTCCCATGAAAGCAACAAAGTCAAAAATCTGAGGGGGTCTCTCATATCTGAAGTAGGGGTGCAACGATTAGTCAACGTTGTCTACAAAAATCAATGATAAAATAGTCTAATTTACTCGTCAATGAATCGTTGGTTAAGTCATAGTGCGTGTTTCTCGTGCCGTGCAACTGAACTAAAAGTCGTTTTACCGGATTGCTGATGGAAGTAGCTGAGGAGTGAGTCATCTTACTACCTTCCTATCTCTGAAAGCCGCGCATGTGCAATAGCCGCGCATGTGCAATAGCGACAGAACATGGTCCATCGCCTACCAGGAAGTCAAAAGTTCGGGAGAACTTCACTCTTAACAGCCCGAAAAAAAAACTACCTGCAGTATTTGTTGCGGCAGACCTGCTCTCCATGGAAGCAGGACACGCACATTTGAGGAGGAGTCACGTGTGACTTCGTAACGGAGACGATGCGGACTCGCCTCTGTCAGATGTTATATATACACGTATATACCTGTGCGCAGGATTCTAGAATCCATTGCAAAAATATGGTTTAAACTTTTTTTTAAGGAGTTTAAAAGCGAAATGTTATCCTATTGCCTGACAAACGTCTTTTTTTTATCACAATTATTTAGTCCGAAGAAGACTGTAGTTTCGTTTGTGGATGTTTATATTGCTGTTATTTTCCCTGTCATTTTTGTTAACAGGAAAAATGGATTCTTGATTTTATATTAATATTTTTTTATTAGCACTTTGCCTGTCCTTGGTTTTAAATGGAAAAAGGCTTTTATTTTATTTTTCTTTTATTAAAGTTAATTAAAGTTTATTAAAAGACATTTTTTATTAATGAAGTATTGACCTTTATTGTCTTTATTTTCAGTCATCACATGCTTTGAACAACCTCAAGCAAAATTTAAAAGCTGTTTGCTAAATAAGAGCAATTGATAATTTGTGTCATTCATAATCCGATAAGTCGATTAATCGTTTCAATAATCGGTGACTAATCGACTATCAGAATAGTCGTTAGTTGCAGCCCTGATCTGAAGGTGTCTGCCATATATGACATTGTAATTTAATGTTAAATAACGCTCATTATCCATCCCTGTGTGGTCTCTTACCATTAAGACGTTAAATTAAAATAGGATACCATACCACGGGACATAGCCAGACCGTAGCCTACCTGACGCCCATGAACGCAGCATGACTGCACTTCACCACCACACCACTAGGCTGGAGCAAATTGCATAGTAGATACGAACAACTTGACAGGTCATAAAGTCAGAAGAGGTTGTGTGCTTTTAGCTTAACATGCTTTTGAGATAAATACATCTACATCTAAAAGAAACATCAGGGTCAGTTATGTCACTGAAAAAAAGGCCACCGGCGCCGAATTCATATTCGGCCCTGACAAGTTTCGGGTTTACAGCCAAAAAAACAAAAAATAGTAGAATATTTAGGATCAGAAAATATGGGTTTCCTCTCCGATTTGGCAGTAATGAAATGAAATATATATGGACTATTACAATCAATAATATATTGAAATTAATTAAAATAAATCAATTTCTGTACAAAAATGTCTCTGTCTGTTGTGTGCGTGCGTCAAGTTGTATACAGCCTATGCCTACCGTCCGCAAAAGCGCTGCTCGCGCCTAGGCTATTTAAATGTATAGCCTTGGTAGGCTATGTGTGCAGTGCGCCAACTTTTTTATGAGATAGAGACCCCCTTAGAGACAAAAAGATAATTCGAACCCTGCAAAGATCCACCTGATCAGTTCTTCACTGATGAAGTGAGAGGACAAACTGTCTCAGATCAGATGAAGACGTCTCTGTCCCTCGTGTGAGGCTGTCAGCTGTGGTCCAGCTTCACTTCCTGTTCACATGACAACAACAACAACTGTCATCTTCACGTCAACTCAATCACATGATCCCAAGCAGCTTGTGGCTCGTCTGATTGGCCGACTGTTGTCTCTCTGTGTCTCTGTCCAATCCTGACGTCTGTCCTCATTGTCCTCTCACAGCTTCACTGAGGAAACACTGAGGCCTGAACTACGAAGACACTTCAACATGTCCAGGAGTTCTTTCTGAGATCCAGCTCCACTGAACCTGACAGACACAGTCAGGCTGAGGACACACACTGTCTCACTGTCTCTGAGGACACACACTGTCTCACTGACTCTGAAGACACACACTGTCTCCCTGACTGGGAGGACACATACTGTCTCACTGTCTCTGAGGACACACACTGTCTCACTGTCTCTGAGGACAAACACTGTCTCACTGTCTCTGAAGAAACACACTGTCTCACTGACTGGGAGGACACACACTGTCTCACTGTCTCTGAGGACACACACTGTCTCCCTGACTGGGAGGACACATACTGTCTCACTGTCTCTGAGGACACACACTGTCTCACTGTCTCTGAGGACAAACACTGTCTCACTGTCTCTGAAGACACACACTGTCTCACTGACTGGGAGGACACACACTGTCTCACTGTCTCTGAGGACACACACTGTTTCACTGTCTCTGAGGACAAACACTGTCTCACTGACTCTTAAGACAAACACTGTCTCACTGACTGATGACACACACTGTCTCACTGTCTCTGAGGACACACACTGACTCTAAAGACAAACACTGTCTCACTGTCTCTGAGGACACACACTGTCTCACTGACTCTGAGGACACACACTGTCTCACTGTCTCTGAGGACACACACTGACTCTTAGGACACACACTGTCTCACGTTCTCTGAGGACACACACTGTCTCACTGACGCTGAGGACACACACTGTCTCACTGTCTCTGAGGACACACACTGTCTCTTAGGACACACACTGTCTCACTGTCTCTGAGGACACACACTGTCTCTGATGACACACACTGTCTCTGAGGACACACACTGTCTCTGAGGACACACACTGTCTCACTGTCTCTGAGGACACACACTGTCTCTGAGGACACACACATGGACCTGTCTCCAGGAAGCTGACTGAGGTCCTCTGGTGTTTTGGGGACAGGATGAGTCTGGAGACATTGAGATGTTCTGGGTGAGTTAGAGATCAACTGAACCAACCAGACGTTGATTTAAACTTCCCTTATCCGTCCCTTTAAGGAGAGTGTGCACCACACAACAGTGTAGAGTCACTGTGGTCAGTGGGCGGAGCTTTGATACGGGTTGATCTCCAACTTAACCTGTAGCAGGTGAGCCGTTCATCAGAAGTTACCATGGTGATTTACCTCGTTAAGAAGTGGACGAGCTTCGTAGGACTGATCAAACTAAACCTGAAGTTAACCTGATAACCACAAATCCTGCTTGGTAGCACAGATCCTGGATCTGTGATACTGACTGTGTTTAGTAAAATACTGATGAAAGCAGCGTGGACTGACTCCAACCATCTACTGACCTCAGAGTCTCCAGTCGACAGGTTGGACTCTGCTGTAGATCAAGCAGCTCCTTCACTCCTGAGTCCTGCAGGTCGTTGTTACTCAGATCCAGTTCTCTCAGGTGAGAGGGGTTTGACCTCAGAGCTGAAGCCAGAGAAGAACAGCTGATCTCTGACAGACTGCAGTTATCCACCAACCTGGATAAAGAATAAAACTTTAAATAAAACTGAGTTCATTTTGAAAATAACAGACACATATTCATGTCAGCACAGATTCATAACATGGAGATAAATATGAATCAGACGTGTTGGACAAAAAACGAGTCCTGATTCAGTACAAATAGATTATTTTGACCCGGTATCTGTCCTGCAGATCAGTTTAGGAAATCCAGAACTAAACTCAGTGTTTTAACAAGTAGCTGAATATTTAAAATGTCACAGATTAATTAAAGAATGGATACACGTTATGTATGAAGAGGAATTATGTTAAATTGGAAATAAATGGGATCAATTGTGTATAAATGCTGTTTATAGATATGAGATCTACAAAAGTCAGTCAGTGAACTGACCTCAGAGTCTCCAGTCGACAGGTTGGACTCTGTAGAAAACCACACAGCTCCTTCACTGCTGAGTCCTGCAGGTCGTTGAAGCTCAGATCCAGTTCTCTCAGATGAGAGTGGTTTGACCTCAGAGCTGAAGCCAGAGAAGAACAGCTGATCTCTGACAGATAGCAGTGAATCAACCTGGATAAAGAAATATGAATATTAGAATGTGTCCTCCTTTTGTTGTGGATCGTCATCATGTCAACACAGACTCTCAACATGCTGCTGACCTCAGTCCAGTCTGTGACCTGAAGATAAATATCAGATCAGACATGTTGGACCATTGTTTCATTCATCAGCTTCTTCTCTGTGTGTTGGTCACTGAGCTGGTTTGTGTAATTAAACACTGTTTAAAGTAGGGACGGCTCCTGATGTCACTTCCTGTTTGTTTCTATACTTATCAACTGTCCAACGTGTTTCAATAAGAATGTGTCTTATTTTGAAAACCTGAGGAGGACGAGTGCTCGGCCTCAGTCCACATGTTATTTACTGACACTTTCTCAGTGACCAGGAGCAGGTGAGTGCAGGTGAATGGAGTTGATGAGGTGGACGTGACTGACAGGCTGGGTGAGGGACAGATGACTGAGGGACAGTGAGCAGAGCAGAACTGAGACAAGTTAAATAAATAATGACCCAATAAGAAAGAAAGTCTGAAAAGTGAAGAAGGATTTAAGGACCTCAGAGTCTCCAGTCGACAGTTTGGACTCTCCAGTCCAGAACACAGCAGCTTCACTCCTGATTCCTTCAGGTCGTTTCCACTCAGATCCAGTTCTCTCAGATGTGAGGGGTCTGACTTCAGAGCTGAGGCCACGACTTCACAGTGAGTCTCTGAGAGTCGACAACCACCGAGTCTGTAATTAAAGAAAATATCAAATCTGTGAGAATTAAATAAGAAAACACAACATTCATACAAAACGTGATCATGTGACCCTCATCCTGGTAAATCCCCTCTTTGCTAAAAACTCCTAAAGAGAATCCTTTCAGATTTGGTTCAAGCGTTCATTCAGACTAACAGAGGAACTCATGAGATTCAGGAGGTCAGAGGTCAAAGGTCAAGGTCACACAACATGTTCAACATGATATCTCAAGTCTGTCTTCAGGGGTCAGAGGTCAAAGGTCAAGGTCACACAACATGTTCAACATGATATCTCAAGTCTGTCTTCAGGGGATTTCTTCACATTTTGACTCAAAGACAAACTGATTACATTTCAGTGGTCAAAGGTCAAAGGTCACAGTGACCTCATGTTATTGTGAAGTCATGAATGTCATGAACCTGGAGTACAAACGCACACACACACACACACACCCTCCGCACACACACATACCCACACACACACCCACACACATACCACACACACACACTGACACACACACCCACGCACACACCACACACACACACACACACACACACACACACAAACACACACAATCACACACACCCTCCCCCCTCCCCACACACACACATTTCCCCCCACACACACACACTCACATACACACCTTCACCCTCCCCACACACACACACACACACACCCTCCGCACACACACACACACACCACACACGCACACCCACACACACACCCTCCCCACACAAACACACCACACACACACACACACACACAAACACACACACACACATGCCCACCACACACACACACACACACACCCTCCCCACACACACACACACCCACACACACACACACACACTCACACACACACCCACCACACACACACACACACACACACACACACCCTCCCCACACACACACACACCCACACACACACACCAACACACGCACACACTACCCAAAACCCTCCCCACACACACACATACCCACACACACACTAACACACACACACACGCACACACTACCCAACACCCTCCCCACACACACACGCACACACACACCCACACACAACCCCCCCCCCCCACACACACACACACACACACACACACACACTCACTCAGCCTTCCTGCAGTTCCTCACAGCTGGGATCAGTCTCAGTCGACCCTGTTGTGATGTGTTGAACTTCTTCAGGTCCAACACATCCAGAACCTCCTCTGACATCTGCAGCATGTAGGCCAGAGCTGAGCAGTGGATCCCAGAGAGAAACTCCTTTGATCTGTTCTTTGACGTCAGGAACTGTTTCATCTGCTGATGAACTGAGTGGTCGTTCATCTCAGTCAGACAGTGGAAGATGTTGATGCTTCTGTCAGGAGAAATGCCATCACTCTCCATCTCCTTCAGGTTGTTGATGACTCTCTGGATGATCTCTGGATTGTTCCATGTCTGACCCAGCAGGCCTCCTAAGACTCTCTGGTTGAACTCCAGACTGAGGCCGTGAAGGAAGCGAACAAACAGGTCCAGATGACCATTTGTACTGGAGAGGGATTTCTTCATGGTTCTCTTCAGGAGGTCATCCAGGGAGAAGCTACGGTCTGTGGTCCCATATGTTCCCAAGAAGTTCTTGAGTTCTTCTGTGTTCCTCTCGGTGTAACAGTGGAACATGTAGACTGCAGCCAGAAACTCCTGAACGCTCAGATGAACAAAGCAGTAGACTGATTTCTTGAAGATCACACACTCTCTTCTGAAGATCTCAGTACAAACTCCTGAGTACACCGAGGCCTCTGTGACATTAAGACCACACTGCTCCAGGTCTTCTTGATAGAACATGATGTTTCCTTCCTCCAGATGTTTAAGTGCCAGCCTCCCCAGCTTCAGGAGAACGTCCCTGTCAGCCTCCGTCAGCTGCTGTGGATTCGTCTCATGTTCCTCACCGTACTTGTTGTTCTTCCTCTTTGTCTGAACCAGCAGGAAGTGTGAGTACAGGTCAGTCAGGGTCTTGGGCAGCTCTCCTCTCTGGTCTGTGGTCAACATGTGCTCCAGAACTGTAGCACTGATCCAGCAGAAGACTGGGATTTGACACATGATGTGGAGGCTCCTGGACGTCTTGATGTGTGAGATGATTCTGCTGCACAGCTCTTCATCACTGAATCTCCTCCTGAAGTACTCGTCCTTATGGGCCTCAGTGAAGCCTCGTACTTCTGTGACCCTGTCCACACATGCAGGAGGGATCTGATTGGCCGCCGCAGGTCTGGAGGTTATCCAGACGAGAGCCGAGGGAAGCAGATTCCCCCGGATGAGGTTTGTCAGCAGCACGTTGACTGATGACCTCTGTGTGACCTCAGACACAAGCTCCCTGTGGTTGAAGTCCAGAGAAGGTCTGCTTTCATCCAGGCCGTCAAAGATGAACAAAGGTTTACAGACAGCGAGCGTCTCTGCCGTGAGCTTCTGTAACGCTGGATGGAAAACACGGAGCAGCGTGAGGAGACTGTGCTGCTGGTCCTTCACCAGGTTCAGCTCCCTGAACGAAAGGACAGTCAGCAGACCCACATCCTGGTTCTCTAAACCCTCTGCCCAGTCCAGAGTGAACTTCTGCACCAAGAAGGTTTTTCCAACGCCAGCGACGCCGTTGGTCAGGACGACTTTGATGCTGCTCTGCTGGTCAGTGGAGGCTTTAAAGATGTCGTGGCACCTGATGGGAGTGTCGTGGAGGATCTTCATCTTGGAAGCCGTCTCAAGCTGCCTCACCTCATGTTGAGCATTAACCTCTTCACTCTGTCCCTCTGTGATGTAGAGCTCAGTGTAGATCCTGTTGAGGAGGGTTCTACTTCCTGTTTCATCACTTCCTTCAGTCACATGTTCACATCTCCTCCTCAGACTGAGCTTTTGTTCATCTAAAACCTCCTGCAGACCACGATCTGCTGAAAGACAAGAAACAATGTCAGAGACAGAGAATCTGAGAATCTGCTGATTGTTTTCATCAGACACAGAAAAGCTACAGAAAATAAAAGCTTTTTAACTTTGTGCTTTTCTAACAATGTTAAATGTTGATGCTGTATGAAGGAACAAAATGAAACCACATGTGCTGTTGTCAGAAGTGAAGACATCAGCAGACACATGTACAGTGCTGCTCTGACCGGCTGTCTGACCTCCAGCTCCTGTTCTGGATCTTTGTCCACACTGGGGACAGGAGGAGTCTCCTGAAGAACCAGACTGGTCCCAGTATGAGGTGATGCACTGTCTGCAAAACCAGTGTCCACAGCTGGTGGAGACTGGATCCTTCAGGACGTCCTGACACGAAGCACAGCAGGACGACTGCTCCTCCTCAGAAACATGACTCCTCTTCCTCTCCCTGTGAAGACATGTCCTGATAACTCACATGTCACAGTCACAGGTTGTCATTACTTCTGTCAAGAGGTTTTGTTTTCACCCAGTATGTTTGTGTGTTGGTTGGTGCGTTAGTGGGATTATAAAAAACAACAGATTAACAGTAAACTTGCTAGAAGGTTGTGGTCTTTGAACCAGATCGGGGGGGGGGGGTCCTCTTTCCCAGACATGTTCAGAGGACTGATGTTTACCAGTGTGTGGAATTTGGTGCAGATCCAAATCAAAATGAGTCTCTAGTGGTTTTCAAAGTGGTCTCATAAGGAGCATGTTGGTTCTTGGTGGAGGTCTGAGCTCTTTGAGTGATTCTGAGAGATTAGTCACCAACTTCAGTGAAGCTGTGTCCTAATACAGGGGCCACACTAGAGGAAACTAGATCCTCTTCAGAGCAGGTCCCAGTAGAAACAGTCTCTTACTCTGTGTGTGAGGGTCCAGGTTCATTACTGAAGTGTAGAGGCTCATACATCGACCAGTCACTCTTCAGAGACAGACAGCTGGACCCTGGAGACTCTGCTCTCAGTCTGTGGTCCTGACCTCTGCACACACAAACATGTTTTTATTCAGAACACATCATTCACTGGTTCATTCTCTGAGGATTCAGTTTGGAGCTTCACATGTTTGTAGCAGGTCTCTTACTTTGTGTGTGAGGGTCCAACTTGCTCTGAAGTGTCCTCGTCCATGTTGCACCGGGCCGGCTGTGGCTCAGTTGTGGTTCAGGCCGCGCTGCTCTTCTAGATATTCAAGTTCTGGTCTATTTCCTTCTGGTTCTGCGCTCATTTTACAGCAGAACTCAGTGAAATGATCTTTCACACCAGTTTCAATGTTTATCTGTTGAAAACGTCACAAACACAAATATTTGCAACACTTCCTGTAGCCTGCCCATTTCAAAAATAAAAGCACTCCAGCGTTTCTGTCGACTGAATCAATTCATTTATTTGTAAATGTTTTTATTGTGAAATAGATGCAGGGCTTCATAGTTTGTAGTACTAGTATTTATTTGAGTACACAGGACTTCTTATATACAAGGAAATACAGTGATCACATCAGAAACCTCAGGAAGGACAGGAGTCTCTCTCTCTCTGTCTGTCTCTCTCTCTCTCTCTCTCTCAGACTTTACGTTGTCTCTCTCTTCTCAGGTGACCTCAGGAAGCCTCCATTATTTGGGGATATTTCAGTCAATCACTTGATTTATTCAGCCATTAGTACGTTATTAGAGTACATTATTAATTAATCTTATTAACATATGTTTTAGGGTACCAGACAATAAGGGTGTGGAGGTGTACTATTGCACAAGTACAATAATAAAGTTCCTTTTCATGTAATATCGGTTCATGGCATTTGTAAATCCACCAATAAACCTGCATAGCCATAAACAAACGTTGAATAACAAAGTGTTTTTGCAACTTGAGCATTTCCTAATCTCCACTCAAACCAATCAACTACATTAAAGTTAATCAATACAAGCTTGTAAAAGTTCATGTGTCCTTCAACCCCCGGCCACTAAGAGAAGGAAACTCAACATCTAGTATCATGTTCACTTCATAAAGGCTGGAAATGAATTACAGAACTTTATAGACAGTAACACTGAGAGCACATCAGTCAGCAGCTTGAAGCAGCGTGTGTGTGTGTGTGTGTGTGTGTGTGTGTCTTTGTGTGTGTGTGTGTGTGTGTGTGTGTGTGTGTGTGTGTGTACCTGGCTCTGCAGGTCGATGCTCCTCACACCTCAGCCAGTGAGTCCAGAGCTTTACTGGGATCTACAGTGAAGACTCTCCACTGGTTGGTGACCACTGCTGTAACGTATGATAGTGAAAACACGTTGTGTTATTAAACACTTGATGAACAGATGAAGATAAAAAGTGAAACTGTGAGTTAACTCTGTTAATTAGTCCTTTGAAGGCTCTTTGATCCAGACCTGCTGTTCACATCTGTCTCTGGGATCCGATCACATGACGTCTGTCACCAGGTGTGAACTGACAAACTTAGAGTCATGTGATCAGCAGACGGATGTTAACAGCAGGTGTGAGAGTGAGACAGTAAAACTTTCAGAAAGTTGTGTTCACACTCACCTGCTCACTTTCCTTCCTTCTGCTCGTCCAGGTGAAAAATGGAGTCTGACCGCTCCCTGTTCCCAGGCTCTTCCTCCCCCCTGTTCTCAGGCTCCTCCTCCTCCCACCAGTTCACTCTTGAAACCAGTTCAAAGTCCAGTTCATACCCATGAAGATGAACTGGTTCATAGTTCATGTTTTATCGTGATGTTATGATGTAGATAACAAACTTAGGATCATGTATTCAGTTACTAATGGACGTTGTGGCTGTTCTGGGACCGATCCCATCAGTGTCGCTTCCATCATCCCTTTCCTCACGTGTCCACAGGAGCTGATGTCCTGATAGTTCAGGCAAAGTAACTCATTTTGGAGCCAAAAATCAAATTAACTGTAAAATAATTTTTTTCAGCATAGATCATTTCTATGAGGTGTCCAGAACAACATACTAAAAGTCATAAGAAATCCTAGTTGAGGAAATATGTTTAATTCTCATCAATGTGTGCCAGTAAGTCCAGGCAACTCGGACACGCTGGCGGAACTCGGCAGATCGACAATCTGCAGAGAAGCAAACAGAAGCTGGAGAAGGAGAAGAAAGAGTTCAGACTGGAGGCCGATGACCTGGCCTCCAACGTGGAGCAGCTGTCCAGAGCCAATGTAGAAACCACTCGGCCTTAAAAGAGCAATCCACTCATTCTCTATTCACACTGGTGACAGCCAGCGGCCGAAGGGTCCGTCAGTCTCATGCTTATGATCAAAATATATCAAGATATATCCTATAAGGATTGAGTGATGACATTTTGGTGGTCAAAGGTCAAGGTCAAGGTCAGGGGGGCAAAATGTGAACATCTCAAGTCTGACTGTGTGTGTGTGTGTGTGTGTGTGTGTGTGTGTGTGTGTGTGTGTGTGTGTGTGTGTGTGTGTGTGTGTGTGTCTTTGTGTGTGTGTGTGTGTGTGTGTGTGTGTGTGTGTGTGTGTGTGTGTGTCCAGAGCTTTACTGGGATCTACAGTGAAGACTCTCCACTGGTTGGTGACCACTGCTGTAACGTATGATTGTGAAAACACGTTGTGTTATTAAACACTTGATGAACAGATGAAGATAAAAAGTGAAGCTGTGAGTTAACTCTGTTAATTAGTCCTTTGAAGGCTCTTTGATCCAGACCTGCTGTTCACATCTGTCTCTGGGATCCGATCACATGACGTCTGTCACCAGGTGTGAACTGACAAACTTAGAGTCATGTGATCAGCAGACGGATGTTAACAGCAGGTGTGAGAGTGAGACAGGAAAACTTTCAGAAAGTTGTGTTCACACTCACCTGCTCACTTTCCTTCCTTCTGCTCGTCCAGGTGAAAATGGAGTCTGACCGCTCCCTGTTCTCAGGCTCCTCCTCCTCCCTGTTCTCAGGCTCCTCCTCCTCCCTGTGGAACCAGTTCACTCTTGAAACCAGTTCAAAGTCCAGTTCATACCCATGAAGATGAACTGGTTCACAGTTCATGTTTTATTGTGATGTTATGATGTAGATAACAAACTTAGGATCATGTATTTAGTTCCTAATGGACGGTGTGGGATCATGAATCCAGATCTTTCACACTGAGTCCTGACTGGGAGCGTCTCCTGGGACTGAGCCGTACAATGTGATTCATCATGATGTTTAAATGATCCTCAGAAACTCTGGAGTCAAACACGTCCAGTCACAGTGTTGGTTTATAGATCTAGAGACATACAGCTGCATTGTGATGCATTATTTGACCATTGTGTGGGGGGGCAGTTGTTAATGTTATCCCACTGTATCAGAGCAGTGTGTTATTATCACGTTGTCTATAATGCTGGAACCATTTTAAAATGCACGTGCAGATAATATCTAACAACAGGATTTGTTCTGCAGCAGTAATGACTTCTTGAGATGGATATTATTGGGTTTGCATGATTGTTTATGTGAGAGTCATGTTTGAACAATCTCTGCTCCACCTGCTGCCCCAGAACTACTCCACCAGACACTTCCCCTCCTACGTCACTGCCCAGATCCTGCTTCGTCAGCCCCTGGTCTCCGGACTGCGAGCCAGCTCCTCAGGAGACACGTGAGAAGGTTCCTGCTGTGTGACGTCAGCACGAGCAACAACCAGCGGGAAGACGTCACCGAGCCAACAGTGAGGATTAAACTGAAGTGACAGCTTCACAGAGACAAACCACAAACGTCTCATATCAACATGCAGCAGAGGAACCACGTGTGATCATCTGTTCTAAACTCTTGTGATTATGTTTTCACTTTTTAATATCTAATAAATCATCAGACTAATGCAAATGAAATTATTTATTATTATTTGTGGGAACTTGAAATAAAAAAAAACAACCTCAACTGGGAACTTTCGACATTAACTAATTAACTATTTAAAAAATATGTGTTCCAGGTTAAAGAGCACCAGGTGGAGCTGGAGGATAAAGTCCATTTGACCAATCAGCTGAAGGAACAGTTCCTCCTGTTGGAGCGATGCTGTTCTCTGATGACAGCGGAGGAGGAGGAGCTCCGTTTGGTCCTTGAGCAGAACGACTGGGTCCGCAAGATGGCCGAACACGAGCTGCTGGAGGTCGTAGAGAGAGTGAACATGCTCTCCACACAGGGGAGATTCAGTGGGAACCAGCTGATCGTCGATAAACTCTCTGATTAACTCACAGATCGATCGGTGACTGATTTCATGTCGGCTTCCTGTTCCTTGTAGAACTCAGGTCTGATGAACCACAGGAAGAAGATGGAGGCCGATCTGTCTGTGCTGACAGGAGAGGTGGAGGAGGCCATACAGGAGAGACGCAGCTCTGATGAGAAAGCAAAGAAGGCCATCACTGATGTCAATTATGATAATTCAGAGTCAAAGAGACCATAAAGCACCGGATGTATTGGGGGGGTGGATAATGTGTGATTGACAGCTAGTACCGTCCAATGGGGGCAGGTGAAAGTGGGCGTGCTGGGTCTCAAGCTCTCAGTCAGGCTCCACCCACCTCTCTTCCAAATTTGGTAACTTCTGGTTTCAAAGAACCAAGATGGCGCTGAACAAAAAGTGAAACTGAGGCTTCAGAGCAGCAGCTCACAAACCGATGGGTGACGTCACCATGGAGACACTCAGCAGGTCACAGCTAACAGGTGTCAACAGGGTCAATGAATCAGGTGACCTGTGTGTTCTCAGGTGAGGGAGCTGCAGACGGAGCTGATGGTCGAGCAGAAGAAGAGCGACGACTATCAGAACGGAGTCCTTCGCTACGAGAGAAGAGTCAAAGAGCTGACGTACCAGGTTCGATACCCGGCTTCCCTCCTGGTCCCACAGACCTTCTGCTGGTTCTGTGGTGTTCACTGGTTTCTCTCTGTGTTCTGCAGACGGAGGAGGACAGGAAGACTCTGCTCCGGATGCAGGAGCTTGTGGAGAAGCTCCAGACCAAAGTCAAGAGCTGCAAGAGACAAGCTGAGAACGCTGTGAGCACTTTAATCATAATTTAATCAAAAGCGAAACACAATAAAAACTTGAGGCAGAGCTGATTGTGAGTGTTAAGTTTGAAATGTTAATCCCAGCTGCTGTGGCTCTGTTTGTCCACCAGGAGGAGCAGGTGAGCGGCACTGCGGTGCGTTTCAGGAAAGTCCAACACGAGCTGGACCACGCCGAGGAGAGAGCTGACATCGCCGAGACGACGGTCAACAAGCTGCGCATTCGAACCCGCGAACAAACCACCAAGGTCTCCGTGGTGAGTCGCACACTCAGCTTCATGTTGTAGCTTCAGGAAAAGGTTTCATGTCCTCGTCCTGTAGAAGGTGAGTGTTTCTTATCTGCTGTGTTTCTCTGCAGATCACTGAATGAAGCTCCTCCCCCTCTACAGACGCCATCTTGTGTTTTTGGTGTTCGTGGCGTCTCTGTTTGATTGCTGTGTTTTTGTGTGATGTGTTTGTGTTGTATAATCCAGGATCACAACTTAAATCTGCATTATCTTCGGATGGCGTCGGTTTCGGAGTCTCCACTGGAAAGTGTTTGAGTGAAGTGATTTGTACAGGAAGTGTCGAAGGCAGCGAGAACGTACGAGATCAGCAGCAGAGTCACGTTGACGGGTTTGTTGATAAAGAACATGTGTCAGATCAGTGACTGTAAATAAAGACAATATGACACCTCACCAAAAATTAAGTCAAACGATCTTGATCATAAAATGGTAACGTCCATATTCTGGCTTCATTTTTGTTCAACAGGAGGAAGTGGAGACATGTCATTGATCATTTGTTTATAAAGACATTGGTCAGGCCCTGTTCAAACCTGGTATAATAATATCATAATAACATTATTCTCAGGTAATCTTTTTATCATTATTCTCTGTCATGCAAAACAGTTCGTACCTTGTTTCCATCGGCGAAGTTGTTGTTTTGAACCGACATGAGGCAGCAGTGAATTAAATGAGAAGAAGAAGAAATCAGAACAACACAGAATTGTGTTTGATGACCTTGTGATTTCTCTCTTCAGGGTTTTAGAAAGTTTCAGACTTCGTCAATAGAGACAACGTGTTTGTTGCAAACTGAACTTCCTCTTTCTCAGAGGACGTCAGCAGGCGATCTTTAAGTGTGACCACGTTGATGTGGACTGATCAGATCTCAACTCGTCCTCCAGTTACGACTTGTGATTAGATAACAAGAGACACAAAACTGATATAAAGCACCTTTAACTCTGTATTAATGGTAGGGTTGGTCATTTGTTTTTATTTGTATAAATCCTTATCACCTTCCGATAGAATCAATAAATAAAGTTGTCATTCAAATCGAATGAACTGATTGGCTGGCGTAGCTTTCAGTCACTAGTTGGTGAGTGTGTCGCGGAAAAGTTGTTTTCTAGCTGCTATCAGGCAGTGGGCGTTCCTGTGTTTTGGGGCGGAGCTTTGATGAGAGGGGGTGGAGTAAGTCGGTGAAACATGCTGTTGCTTTTCCAGGTTGAACAACCCCAGATTGTGTTGTTATATTAACCGTGAACCTGTAACTCTCTGGTGTTTTCTTCTGGTTAAAACATATAAAGATGGACGACATGACAGCTCCCAAAAGTGAAGCCATCTGTTCCAAATGTCTCAGGTTCAGTTTCTGTTTGCCTATTACTTGCCCTTAAACACAGAAGCATGCACCGGCCTTAAGAGTGTACGTCGTTGTGCTGCTCCGCACTCCTGTCCAGAAGGTGGCGCTGTGGCAGCTTTAAGTTACTTTGCCAATCGACCCAAAAAAATTAAAAAAAAACGAGAAACAGATTGTCAGGTGAGTTTCCTCTGTGGAGACTTCAGCTGATAAACCACAGGTCACATGTTCAGATGTTCCGTGTTTGCTCTTTAATACATTTGGTCTCAATGATTTTGTGAAGTTATTGTGTTGATGAGCTCTGAAGTCAGAGTTGAAAACATGGAGGCTGTTCACATCTGTTGTATTTACACACCTTCACTTTTCTTTATGATATTTATATAATAACGAAGAGCAAAGAAAACGTGTGAAAGACGGATGAGTAATTAAAATGTGCACGTTGATCATAAGAACATGTTTCATTGTGTGTTGGGTTCAATGAGCCTTGAGAGCTTGTGAGAGACCAACACAAGTTACATGAGACAGGTTTACATCAAAAGCTTTTATTTAGAGCTGATTGTCAATTTATATATGATAATATATATAATAATTTATATCAATCAATCAAACAAGTTACCATTACATTTCGAGTATATATAAGAACAAGTTCATAAGTCAAAAATCAGAGAGGAACTTGACATGATGATGGTTTCTACTTCTACTGTGGTTTCTCTGGGCCGTTGGAGTTTACAGAGCTATACTGCCACCCTGTGTCTGAAACGAGTCAATGCATCAGTATAACAGCTTCTGATCCACATCAATATAAACTATTATCAAGTTTCCTCTCAGGTTTTTTACTGACATCACCAAATCACTGACATTAGAAGGTTCATTTAATGTCGACAGTCAACACGACGGAGAGACGTGAACATTTCAAGTCAGACACGTTCTGTCCCTTGTCTCTGCTGCGAACCTCCCATCATCAATTATTTCCCAGCATGCTAAAAGGCTTTGACTGGGATGTGCTGCTGTTATACTGCAGCGCCACCTGTGGGTCAAAATTAGGAAAGCCACCACCGCTCTGCACCTGATGCAGAAATGAAAACATCCCATTATTAAGTCCAGAGTTTTGATTTTTTTTGTCAAAGACAAAACTCTGATTTTAAACTCAAAGTGATTTCAATGTGTTTAACTTTGTGTCGAACTAAATCAATTTGTGACATGAATCCAGGAACTTTAAGATCATAAACAAACATCTACACAGAATGTGGTTCTACACACATGGAGACATACTGAGGGACAAAGGTGGACAATAACAAAGACAAACTTAAACACACTGTATGTGACTCTTTATAGAGGGTTTATATATTCTGCTTGTGTTGTGTCATTTCAATAAACACATTCTTCATGTGAATAAACACAATCGGGGCAGGAAGGTTGCTGGTTTGAATCCGGTTCAGATGGGTCTTCCTGTGTGGAGTCTGCATGTTCTCCACGTGTTTTCTCCAGGTGCTCCGGCTTCATCTCACAAACACATGCAGATTAGGGGTTGTGTAGATTGGAGACTACACACAAGCTGCTGCTGCTTCAGCCTCTGGATCCTCAGGACACAGCTCAGCCTCCGTCCACACACACTGTCCTCTTCAACTCTGAGCTCCACTAAGACCTGTACCTGTTGAGAGAAGAAGACATCAGTGTCCCAGAGACTCACTTCATCAGCTGTGAGTCAGTGATGCAGCACATCCAGTAGAAAGAGCAGCAGGGACTTCAGTCCTGTTCAGAGGTGGAGCAGCTTCCTCTCTGCTTCATGTTCACATGTTGGAATGAACACGCTAAGAGCTCAGTGTGTGTCCTCTGCATGTCAAAGTGCAGAGTGGACACCTGAGAGGTGGATTTACTGCTGTTACAGGTGAAGACATGTTTCACTGTGTGTTGATGAACATCTGCTTCTGACAAACTGGGACCAGATGAGACAGATGGACCTCAGCAGAGCTTCTGCTCTGTATAAAGAGCTCCTGGTTACCATGGTGATGAGGAGAGGCTTCAGTCCCACTGATCTCAGAGCTGTGACAAAGATCCACCTGATCAGTTCTTCACTGATGAAGTGAGAGAACAAACTGTCTCAGATCAGATGAAGACGACACCGTCTCTGTCCCTCGTGTGAGGCTGTCAGCTGTGGTCCAGCTTGTGTAAGTTACAGCGCCCCCTGGTGGCATCTGGTAAAAATACATTATGTGACCACGACATAATAACGTGTGTGAACGAGACAAATAACTTGAGGCCACGAGATCTGAATCTGTTGTTTACTAACAAGACGAGTGGAAGAGAAGAAGATTCTGTCTCTGAGGACACACACTGTCTCTGAGGACACACATGGACCTGTCTCCAGGAAGCTCACTGAGGTCATCTGGTGTTTTGGGGACAGGATGAGTCTGGAGACATTGAGATGTTCTGGGTGAGTTAGAGATCAACTGAACCAACCAGACGTTGATTTAAACTTCCCTTATCCGTCCCTTTAAGGAGAGTGTGCACCACACAACAGTGTAGAGTCACTGTGGTCAGTGGGCGGAGCTTTGATACGGGTTGATCTCCAACTTAACCTGGAGCAGGTTAGTCGTTCATCAGAAGTTACCATGGTGATTTACCTCGTGAAGAAGTGGACGAGCTTCGTAGGACTGAATAAACTAAACCTGAAGTTAACCTGATAACCACAAATCCTGCTTGGTAGCACAGACCCTGGATCTATGATACTGACTGTGTTTAGTAAAATACTGATGAAAGCAGCGTGGACTGACTCCAACCATCTACTCACCTCAGAGTCTCCAGTCGACAGGTTGGACTCTGCTGTAGATCAAGCAGCTCCTTCACTGCTGAGTCCTGCAGGTAGTTGTTACTCAGATCCAGTTCTCTCAGATGAGAGGGGTTTGACCTCAGAGCTGAAGCCAGCGAAGAACAGCTGATCTCTGACAGTCCACAGAGAATCAACCTGGATAAAGAATAAAACTTTGAATTAAACTGAGTTGATGTGTGAAAATAACAGACACATATTCATGTCAGCACAGATTCATAACACGGAAGATAAATATGAAATCAGACATGTTGGACTAAAAACGAGTCCTGATTCAGTACAAATAGATTATTTGGACCCGGTCTCTGTCCTGCAGATCAGTTTAGGATATCCAGAACTAAACTCAGTGTTTTAACAAGTAGCTGAATATTTAAAATGTCACAGATTTATTAATTAACGATTTCAACGTATGTATGAAGAGGAATTATGTAAAATTTGAATTAAATTAGATAAATTGTGTATAAATGCTGTTTATAGATATGAGATCTACAAAAGTCAGTCAGTGAACTGACCTCAGAGTCTCCAGTCGACAGGTTGGACTCTGTAGAAAACCACACAGCTCCTTCACTCCTGAGTCCTGCAGGGTGATGTTGTCACTCAGATCCAGTTCTCTCAGATGAGAGGGGTTTGACCTCAGAGCTGAAGCCAGAGAAGACCAGATGATCTCTGACAGATAGCAGCTCCTCAACCTGGATAAAGAAATATGAATATTAGAATGTGTCCTCCTGTTGTTGTGGATCGTCATCATGTCAACACAGAGTCTCAACATGCTGCTGACCTCAGTCCAGTCTGTGACCTGAAGATAAATATCAGATCAGACATGTTGGACCATTGTTTCATTCATCAGCTTCTTCTCTGTGTGTTGGTCACTGAGCAGGTTTGTGTAATTAAACACTGTTTAAAGTAGGGACGGCTCCTGATGTCACTTCCTGTTTGTTTCTATACTTATCAACTGTCCCACGTGTTTCAATAAGAATGTGTCTTATTTTGAAAACCTGAGGAGGACGAGTGCTCGGCCTCAGTCCACATGTTATTTACTGACACTTTCTTAGTGATCAGGAGCAGGTGAGTGCAGGTGAATGGAGTTGATGAGGTGGACGTGACTGACAGGCTGGGTGAGGGACAGATGAGTGAGGGACAGTGAGCAGAGCAGAACTGAGACAATTTAAATAAATAATGACCCAATAAGAAAGAAAGTCTGAAAAGTGAAGAAGGATTTAAGGACCTCAGAGTCTCCAGTCGACAGTTTGGACTCTCCAGTCCAGACCACAGCTTCACTGCTGAATCCCACAGGTCGTTGTAACTCAGATCCAGTTCTCTCAGATGTGAGGGGTCTGACTTCAGAGCTGAGACCACGACTTCATAGTGAGTCTCTGAGAGTCCACAACCACCGAGTCTGTAATTAAAGAAAATATCAAATCTGTGAGAATTAAATCAGAAAACACAACAATCATACAAAACGTGATCATGTGACCCTCACCCTGGTAAATCCCCTCTTTGTTAAAAACTCCTCAAGAGAATCCTTTCAGATTTGGTTCAAGCTTCATTCAGACTAACAGAGGAGCTCATGAGACACACACACATACCCA
Organism: Limanda limanda; assembly: GCF_963576545.1. Classification (NCBI taxonomy): domain Eukaryota; kingdom Metazoa; phylum Chordata; class Actinopteri; order Pleuronectiformes; family Pleuronectidae; genus Limanda; species Limanda limanda. Next base: position 1,476,356 of record NC_083642.1, on the reverse strand, counting down.
CAAATACCCACACACACACACCCACCCCCCCACCCCCCCCCACACACACACACACAAAGACACCCACACACCCACACACACACACACACACACACACACACACACACACACACACACACACACACACACACACAGACACACACCCACACACACACACACACACACAGAGACACTAACACACACACACCCACACACACACACACACACACACACACAAAGACACCCACACACCCACAGACACACACCCCCACCCCACACACACACACACCCACACACACACACAGACACACACCCACACACACACACATACACACACAGACACACACACACACACAGACACACACACACGCCCTAACCCACCAGGCACACACACACACACACACCAGACACACAAACACACACGCACACACACACACACACACACGCACATACCACACACACACAAACACACACACACACACACAACACACATACACACACACACACACAGACACACACACACACACAAACACACACACACACACAACAAGCATACACACACACACACACAAACAGACACACACACATACACACACACACACAACAAGCATACACACACACACACACAAACACAGACACACACACTTACACACACACACACGCACACAAACCCACAACCACACCCACACAGACACACACCCACACACACACACACCACACACACACACCCTCCCCCCCACACACACACCACAAACACACACACACACGCACACACACACACACACACATCCCCCCCCCCCTGCCACACACACACACACACACACACACACTCACCGAGCCTTCCTGCAGTTCCTCACAGCTGGGATCAGTCTCAGTCGACCCTGTTCTGATGTGTTGAACTTCTCCAGGTCCAACTCATCCAGAACCTCCTCTGACATCTGCAGCATGTAGGCCAGAGCTGAGCAGTGGATCTCAGAGAGTTTCTCCTTTGATCTGTTCTCTGACGTCAGGAACTGTTGCATCTGCTGATGAACTGAGTGGTCGTTCATCTCAGTCAGACAGTGGAAGATGTTGATGCTTCTGTCAGGAGAAATGCCACCACTCTCCATCTCCTTCAGGTTGTTGATGACTCTCTGGATGATCTCTGGATTGTTCTCTGTCCGACCCAGCAGGCCTCCTAAGACTCTCTGGTTGGACTCCAGACTGAGGCCGTGAAGGAAGCGAACAAACAGGTCCAGATGACCATTTGTACTGGTGAGGGATTTATACATGGTGCTCTTCAGGAGGTCATCCAGGGAGAAGGTACTGTCTATGTCCTCATCTGTTCCCAAGAAGTTCTTGAGTTCTTCTGTGTTCCTCTCGGTGTAACAGTGGAACATGTAGACTGCAGCCAGAAACTCCTGAACGCTCAGATGAACAAAGCAGTAGACTGATTTCTGGAAGACCACACACTCTCTTCTGAAGATCTCAGTACAAACTCCTGAGTACACCGAGGCCTCTGTGACATTAAGACCACACCGCTCCAGGTCTTCTTGGTAGAACATGATGTTTCCTTCCTCCAGATGTTTAAGTGCCAGCCTCCCCAGCTTCAGGAGAACGTCCCTGTCAGCCTCCGTTTTCTGCTGTGGACTCGTCTCATGTCCTTCACCATACTTGTTGTTCTTCCTCTTTGTCTGAACCAGCAGGAAGTGTGAGTACAGGTCAGTCAGGGTCTTGGGCAGTTCTCCTCTCTGGTCTGTGGTCAACATGTGCTCCAGAACTGTAGCACTGATCCAGCAGAAGACTGGGATTTGACACATGATGTGGAGGCTCCTGGCCGTCTTGATGTGTGAGATGATTCTGCTGCTCAGCTCTTCATCACTGAATCTCCTCCTGAAGTACTCCTCCTTCTGGGCGTCAGTGAAGCCTCGTACTTCTGTGACCCTGTCAACACATGCAGGAGGGATCTGATTGGCCGCCGCAGGTCTGGAGGTTATCCAGACGAGAGCCGAGGGAAGCAGATTCCCCCGGATGAGGTTTGTCAGCAGCACGTTGACTGATGACCTCTGTGTGACCTCAGACACAAGCTCCCTGTGGTTGAAGTCCAGAGAAGGTCTGCTTTCATCCAGGCCGTCAAAGATGAACAAAGGTTTACAGACAGCGAGCGTCTCTGCCGTGAGCTTCTGTAACGCTGGATGGAAAACACGGAGCAGCGTGAGGAGACTGTGCTGCTGGTCCTTCACCAGGTTCAGCTCCCTGAACGAAAGCACAGTCAGCAGATCCACATCCTGGTTTTCTAAACCCTCTGCCCAGTCCAGAGTGAACTTCTGCACCAAGAAGGTTTTTCCAACGCCAGCGACGCCGTTGGTCAGGACGACTCTGATGCGTCTCTGCTGGTCAGTGGAGGCTTTAAAGATGTCGTGGCACTTGATGGGAGTGTCGTGGAGGATCTTCTTCTTGGAAGCCGTCTCAAGCTGCCTCACCTCATGTTGAGTATTAACCTCTTCACTCTGTCCCTTTGTGATGTAGAGGTCAGTGTAGATCCTGTTGAGGAGGGTTCTACTTCCTGTTTCATCACTTCCTTCTGTCACATGTTCACATCTCCTCCTCACACCGAGCTGATGTTCATCTAAAACCTCCTGCAGACCACGATCTGCTGAAAGACAAGAAACAATGTCAGAAACAGAGAATCTGAGAATCTGCTGATTGTTTTCATCAGATACAGAAAAACTACAGAAAATAAAAGCTTTTTAACTTTGTGCTTTTCTAACAATGTTAAATGTTGATGCTGTATGAAGGAACAAAATAAAACCACATGTGCTGATGTCAGAAGTGAAGACATCAGCAGACACATGTACAGTGCTGCTCTGACCGGCTGTCTGAGCTCCAGCTCCTGTTCTGGATCTTTGTCCACACTGGGGACAGGAGAAGTCTCCTGAAGAACCAGACTGGTCCCAGTATGAGGTGATGCACTGTCTGCAGAACCAGTGTCCACAGCTGGTGGAGACTAGATCCTTCAGGACGTCCTGACACGAAGCACAGCAGGACGACTGCTCCTCCTCAGAAACATGACTCCTCTTCCTCTCCCTGTGAAAACATGTCCTGATAACTCACATGTCACAGTCACAGGTTGTCATTACTTCTGTCAAGGAGGTTTTGTTTTCACCCAGTATGTTTGTGTGTTGGTTGCTTCGTCAGTGGGATTATAAAAAACGACAGATTACCAGTAAACTTGTTGGAAGGTTGTGGTCTGTGAACCAGATCGGGGGGGGGCGGTTTCTTCCACAGACATGTTCAGAGGACTGATGTTTACCAGTGTGTCGAATTTGGTGCAGGTCCAAATCAAAATGAGTCTCTAGTGGATTTCAAAGTGGTTTCATAAGGAGCGTGTTGGTTCTTGGTGGAGGTCTGAGCTCTTTGAGTGATTCTGAGAGATTAGTCACCAACTTGAATGAAGCTGTGTCCTAATGCAGGGGCCACACTAGAGGAAACTAGATTCTCTTCAGAGCAGGTCACAGTAGAAACAGTCTCTTACTTTGTGTGTGAGGGTCCAGGTTCATTACTGAAGAGTATAGGAGGTTCCATGGACATGTGACTCTTCAGAGACAGACAGCTGGACCCTGGAGACTCTGCTCTCAGTCTGTGGTCCTGACCTCTGCAAACACAAACATGTTTTTATTCAGAACACATCATTCACTGGTTCATTCTGTGAGGATTCAGTTTGGAGCTTCACATGTTTGCAGCAGGTCTCTTACTTTGTGTGTGAGGGTCCAGGTTCATTACTGAAGAGTATAGGAGGTTCCATGGACTGGTCACTCTTCAGAGACAGACAGCTGGACCCTGGAGACTCTGCTCTCAGTCTGTGGTCCTGACCTCTGCAAACACAAACATGTTTTTATTCAGAACACATCATTCACTGGTTCATTCTGTGAGGATTCAGTTTGGAGCTTCACATGTTTGCAGCAGGTCTCTTACTTTGTGTGTGAGGGTCCAGGTTCATTACTGAAGAGTATAGGAGGTTCCATGGACTGGTCACTCTTCAGAGACAGACAGCTGGACCCTGGAGACTCTGCTCTCAGTCTGTGGTCCTGACCTCTGCAAACACAAACATGTTTTTATTCAGAACACATCATTCACTGGTTCATTCTGTGAGGATTCAGTTTGGAGCTTCACATGTTTGCAGCAGGTCTCTTACTTTGTGTGTGAGGGTCCAGGTTCATTACTGAAGAGTATAGGAGGTTCCATGGACTGGTCACTCTTCAGAGACAGACAGCTGGACCCTGGAGACTCTGCTCTCAGTCTGTGGTCCTGACCTCTGCAAACACAAACATGTTTTTATTCAGAACACATCATTCACTGGTTCATTCTGTGAGGATTCAGTTTGGAGCTTCACATGTTTGCAGCAGGTCTCTTACTTTGTGTGTGAGGGTCCAACTTGCTCTGAAGTGTCCTCGTCCATGTTGCACCGGGCCGGCTGCGGCTCAGTTGTGGTTCAGGCCACGCTGCTCTTCTAGATATTCAAGATCTGTTCTATTTCCTTCTGGTTCTGCGCTCAGTTTACAGCAGAACTCAGTGAAATGATCTTTCACACCAGTTTTAATGTTTGTCTGTTGAAAACGTCACAAACACAAATATTTGCAAAACTTCCTGTAGCCTGCCCATTTCAAAATAAAAGCACTGCAGCGTTTGTGTCGACTGAATCAATTAATTTATTTTATTTTATTAATTTATTATTTTCAAGGAAATACAGTGATCACATCAGAAACCTCAGGAAGGACAAGAGTCTCTCTCTCTCTCTCTCTCTCTCTCTCTCTCTCTCTCTCTCTCTCTCTCTCTCTCTCTCTCTCTCTCTCTCTCTCTCTCTCTCTCTCTCTCTCTCTCTCTCTCTCTCTCTCTCTCTCTCTCTCTCTCTCTCTCTCTCTCTCTCTCTCTCTCTCTCTCTCTCTCTCTCTCTCTCTCTCTCGACGTACTAGGGAATTGCGTCACTTCCTTTTTTCCTGAGCTCACAGGAATCAGGACAAACAAGTTCAAGAAACGCACCCAAAAATTCCCAGCAAGGACACACACACACACACACACACACTCAGGTGACTGTAACGTATGATTGTGAAAACACGCTCTGTTATTAAACACTTGATGAACAGATGAAGATAAAAAGTGAAACTGTGAGTTCACTCTGTTAATTAGTCCTTTGAAGGCTCTTTGTTTCAGACCTGCTGTTCACATCTGTCTCTGGGATCCGATCACATGACGTCTGTCACCAGGTGTGAACTGACAAACTTAGAGTCATGTGATCAGCAGACGGATGTTAACAGCAGGTGTGAGAGTGAGACAGGAAAACTTTCAGAAAGTTGTGTTCAAACTCACCTGCTCACTTTCCTTCCTTCTGCTCGTCCAGGTGAAAATGGAGTCTGACCGCTCCCTGTTCTCAGGCTCCTCCTCCTCCCTGTTCTCAGGCTCCTCCTCCTCCCTGTGGAACCAGTTCACTCTTGAAACCAGTTCAAAGTCCAGTTCATACCCATGAACATGAACTGGTTCACAGTTCATGTTTTATTGTGATGTTATGATGTAGATAACAAACTTAGGATCATGTATTTAGTTACTAATGGACGGTGTGGGATCCTGAATCCAGATCTTTCACACTGAGTCCTGACTGGGAGCGTCTCCTGGGACTGAGCCGTACAATGTGATTCATCATGATGTTTAAATGAGCCTCAGAAACTCTGGAGTCAAACACTTCCAGTCACAGTGTTGGTTTATAGATCTAGAGACATACAGCTGCATTGTGATGCATCATTTGACCGTTGTGGGGGGGGCAGTTGTTAATGTTATCCCAGAAGTTGTTGTTTTGAACCGACATGAGGCAGCAGTGAATTAAATGAGAAGAAGAAGAAATCAGAACAACACAGACTGCAGCTTGAGATTTCTCTCTGGGCTTTTAGAAAGTTTCAGACTTCCTCTTTCACGGAGGATGTCAGCAGGCGATCTTTAAGTGTGACCACGTTGATGTGGACTGATCAGATCTCAACTCGTCCTCCAGTTACGACTTGTGATTAGATAACAAGAGACACAAAACTGATATAATGTACCTTTAAATCTGTATTAAAGGAAGGGTTGGTCATTTGTTTTTATTTGTATAAATCCTTATTACCTTCCGATAGAATCAATAAATAAAGTTGTCATTAGAACAGAGTGAACTGATTGGCTGGCGTAGCTGTCAGTCACTAGTTGGTGAGCGAGTCACGGAAAAGTAGTTTTCTATCTTCTATCAGGCAGTGGGCGTTCCTGTGTTTTGGGGCGGAGCTTGGAGGAGAGGGGCTGGAGTAAGTCGGTGAAACCTGCTGTTGCTTTTCCAGGTTAAACAACCCCAGATTGTGTTGTCATAGTAACCGTGAACCTGTAACTCTCTGGTGTTAGAATCTCTGTGGTGAACACACTGAGATCAGATCTGGAGCTTTCTGCAGGTTTTTAGCCTCTTTTAGCTTTGAGTTGACTGTTCAGCTGCAAATAGAAAACTGCAGGCAGCTGAACTAAAGAATAAATACGAGAACAGACACAGTCAGAGCAGCTGGAGAGAATCCTTCAGCAGCTGAAGAGCCTGCTGTCCTTCAGGAGGCGGAGACCAAACACCGAGATGAAAGAGAGGAAAAACCACAATGTTTATCTGACGTCTGGAAGTGAACGAATAATATTGTTACTAACAAATGAGTCACATCTACTTTACAAACCAAAGATACATCAGAAGTGAATCTATGAGTTTTCCTGTTTTCAGTCTGTACATCTGATCTGAATATTAATGAGCGGATTTTACTCTAGTTGGTGATTTCTCCAAAAAATAAAAAGGTTTGTGTCTGACGCCTTTAACTTCATTGTCTACAACACAGAACATCTCCACAACAGCAATCACTTCTTACAGCTCCCTCTACAGAAAGTTAATGTTACTGTCATCAGATGCTTAAGTGGACCGATCATATTTCATGTTGTTTACTTCAGATTTAGTCGGTGAAGCCACATTCGTAGTCCTGGAGACTTCAAGGAACTAAATATTTCTCCAGACTATATTTCCACTGTAGTGATTGAAATGGAGTAATCATCTATCAAACTTTACTTTCAGTGTTTTAGAATAGAGGCTGAAATTAAATGTCTCACTCCAAAGGTGCCTGTACTCTGGGAAAGCACTTCCCCCAGATCAGCAGTAAAAAATGTAATAAGACCCGAGTTCCTCCAAAGATTCCTGGGTAAAGTTCCTATATTTGAATCTCAGCTCTATAGACATAAGGTCGGATGGACTCAGACGTAAAGGTAGAAACAGGCCGGAGGAGGTTTTTAGGGTCGATTGTCTCCAAACCTCAACAGACGCAGTGACGTACGAACACGTTTGACTTCAGGACTCAACAGAGTTTAAAGAGAAGAAGGTTCAGTTTGGCATTCAACACTTTATTCACAAACTATAACCAATCCCTGTTTCCACAGGTCAGTGGGTGAATGTACAGGTGTGTTAGATCAGTATCACTGGCTGCATCATCAAGTGTCACCATGAACCCTCCATTGGTCCGTTCATCCCTCCATCCTCCAATCAAAGTGCTCAGCAGTTTGTCCTTCAGTGTGTGTGCGTGTGTGTGTGTGTGTGTGTGTGTGTGTGTGTGTGTGTGTGTGCAAGTCGGTCCAGTCTCACTGTACCCGGGTCCGAGTGCTCATCTTAAAAAAAAAAAAAAACACACCTAAACATTTACAAATACATTCAAACACAACCAGGAGGTTTTTCCTAGATAGTTGTTAGACAGCAAATAGCACCGCAGAGCGAAATACATCTGAGGCTGGAATATAAAACTCTACAGACAGACGGCAGACGGGTTAGCTGCGTTCACGCAGGAGGGAGGAGTCACGCTCAAACACTTTTACACTTAGAAAAATACACAATGTTGTGATGACGGCCTTGTGGTGTTTATAGAGGGTTTATATATTCTGCTTGTGTTGTGTCATTTCAATAAACACATTCTTCATGTGAATAAACACAATCGGTGCAGGAAGGTTGCTGGTTTGAATCCGGTTCAGATGGGTCTTCCTGTGTGGAGTCTGCATGTTCTCCACGTGTTTTCTCCAGGTGCTCCGGCTTCATCTCACAAACACATGCAGATTAGGGGTTGTGTAGATTGGAGACTACACACAAGCTGCTGCTGCTTCAGCCTCTGGATCCTCAGGACACAGCTCAGCCTCCGTCCACACAAACTGTCCTCAAAACTCATAGCTCCACTCAGACCCCCACCACCTGTTGAGAGAAGAAGACATCATTGTCACAGAGACTCACTTCATCAGCTGTGAGTCAGTGATGCAGCTCATCCAGTAGAAAGAGCAGCAGGGACTTCAGTCCTGTTCAGAGGTGGAGCAGCTTCCTCTCTGCTTCATGTTCACGTGTTGGAATGAACACGCTAAGAGCTCAGTGTGTGTCCTCTGCATGTCAAAGTGCAGAGTGGACACCTGAGAGGTGGATTTACTGCTGTTACAGGTGAAGACATGTTTCACTGTGTGTTGATGAACATCTGCTTCTGACAAACTGGGACCAGATGAGACAGATGGACCTCAGCAGAAGTTCTGCTCTGTATAAAGAGCTCCTGGTTACCATGGTGATGAGGAGAGGCTTCAGTCCCACTGATCTCAGAGCTGTGACAAAGATCCACCTGATCAGTTCTTCACTGATGAAGTGAGAGGACAAACTGTCTCAGATCAGATGAAGAAGACAGCGTCTCTGTCCCTCGTGTGAGGCTGTCAGCTGTGGTCCAGCTTGTGTAAGTTACAGCGCCCCCTGGTGGCTTCTGGTTAAAATACATTATGTGACCACGACATAATAACGTGTGTGAACGAGATAAATAACTCGAGGCCACGAGATCTGAATCTGTTGTTTACTAACAAGACGAGTGGAAGACAAGAAGACACACACTGTCTCACTGACTCTGAGGACACACACTGTCTCACTGTCTCTGAGGACACACACTGTCTCACTGACTCTGAGGACACACACTGTCTCACTGACTCTGAGGACACACACTGTCTCACTGTCTCTGAGGACACACACTGTCTCATTGTCTCTGAGGACACACACTGTCTCACTGACTCTGAGGACACACACTGTTTCTGAGGACACACACTGTCGCACTGTCTCTGAGGACGCACACTGTCTCACTGTCTCTGAGGACACACACTGTCTCACTGACTCTGAGGAAACACACTGTCTCACTGACTCTGAGGACACACACTTTCTCACTGTCTCTGAGGACACACACTGACTCACTGACTCTGAGGACACACACTGTCTCACTGACTCTGAGGACACACACTGTCTCATTGTCTCTGAGGACACACACTGTCTCACTGACTCTGAGGACACACACTGTCTCTGAGGACACACACTGTCTCACTGTCTCTGAGGACGCACACTGTCTCACTGTCTCTGAGGACACACACTGTCTCACTGACTCTGAGGACACACACTGTCTCACTGTCTCTGAGGACACACACTGTCTCATTGTCTCTGAGGACACACACTGTCTCACTGACTCTGAGGACACACACTGTCTCTGAGGACACACACTGTCTCACTGTCTCTGAGGACACACACTGTCTCACTGACTCTGAGGACACACACTGTCTCACTGACTCTGAGGACACACACTGTCTCACTGTCTCTGAGGACACACACTGTCTCATTGTCTCTGAGGACACACACTGTCTCACTGACTCTGAGGACACACACTGTCTCACTGTCTCTGAGGACGCACACTGTCTCACTGTCTCTGAGGACACACACTGTCTCACTGTCTCTGAGGACACAAACATGGACCTGTCTCCAGGAAGCTGACTGAGGTCATCTGGTGTTTTGGGGACAGGATGAGTCTGGAGACATTGAGATGTTCTGGGTGAGTTAGAGATCAACTGAACCAACCAGACGTTGATTTAAACTTCCCTTATCCGTCCTTTTAAGGAGAGTGTGCACCACACAACAGTGGAGAGTCACTGTGGTCAGTGGGCGGAGCTTTGATACGGGTTGATCTCCAACTTAACCTGCAGCAGGTTAGCCGTTCATCAGAAGTTACCATGGTGATTTACCTCGTTAAGAAGTGGACGAGCTTCGTATGACTGAAAAAACTAAACCTGAAGTTAACCTGATAACCACAAATCCTGCTTGGTAGCACAGACCCTGGATCTGTGATACTGACTGTGTTTAGTAAAATACTGATGAAAGCAGCGTGGACTGACTCCAACCATCTACTGACCTCAGAGTCTCCAGTCGACAGGTTGGACTCTGCTGTAGATCAAGCAGCTCCTTCACTCCTGAGGCCTGCAGGTTGTTGTCTCTCATATCCAGTTCTCTCAGATGAGAGGGGTTTGACCTCAGAGCTGAAGCCAGAGAAGAACAGCTGATCTCTGTCAGTCTGCAGCGAAACAACCTGGATACAGAATAAAACAGAAAATAACAGACACAAATTCATGTCAGCACAGATTCATAACATGGAAGATAATTATGAAATCAGACATGTTGGACTAAAAACGAGTCCTGATTCAGTACAAATAGATTATTTGGACCCGGTCTCTGTCCTGCAGATCAGTTTAGGAAATCCAGAACTAAACTCAGTGTTTAACAAGTAGATGAATATTTAAAATGTCACAGATTACTTAAAGAATGGATACACATTATGTATGAAGAGTTATTATGTTAAATTCTAAATAAATGAGACAAATTGTGTATAAATGCTGTTTTATAGATATGAGATCTACAGAAGTCAGTCAGTGAACTGACCTCAGAGTCTCCAGTCGACAGGTTGGACTCTGTAGAAAACCACACAGCTCCTTCACTCCTGAGTCCTGCAGGGTGATGTTGTCACTCAGATCCAGTTCTCTCAGATGAGAGGGGTTTGACCTCAGAGCTGAAGCCAGAGAAGACCAGATGATCTCTGACAGATAGCAGCTCCTCAACCTGGATAAAGAAATATGAATATTAGAATGTGTCCTCCTTTTGTTGTGGATCGTCATCATGTCAACACAGACTCTCAACATGCTGCTGACCTCAGTCCAGTCTGTGACCTGAAGATAATTATCAGATCAGACATGTTGGACCATTGTTTCATTCATCAGCTTCTTCTCTGTGTGTTGGTCACTGAGCAGGTTTGTATAATTAAACACTGTTTAAAGTAGGGATGGCTCCTGATGTCACTTCCTGTTTGTTTCTATACTTATCAACTGTCCAACGTGTTGCAATAAGAATGTGTCTTATTTTGAAAACCTGAGGAGGACGAGTGCTCGGCCTCAGTCCACATGTTATTTACTGAGACTTTCTCAGTGATCAGGAGCAGGTGAGTGCAGGTGAATGGAGTTGATGAGGTGGACGTGACTGACAGGCTGGGTGAGGGACAGATGACTGAGGGACAGTGAGCAGAGCAGAACTGAGACAAGTTAAATAAATAATGACCCAATAAGAAAGAAAGTCTGAAAAGTGAAGAAGGATTTAAGGACCTCAGAGTCTCCAGTCGACAGTTTGGACTCTCCAGTCCAGAACACAGCAGCTTCACTGCTGAATCCTGCAGCTTGTTGTTACTCAGATCCAGTTCTCTCAGATGTGAGGGGTCTGACTTCAGAGCTGAGACCACAACTTCCCAGAGAGTCTTTGAGAGTCCACACCAACTGAGTCTGTAATTAAAGAAAATATCTATAAGAATAAAATAAGAAAACACAACATTCATACAAAACCTAATCATGTGACCCTCACCCTGGTAAATCCCCTCTTTGTTAAAAACTCCTCAAGAGAATCCTTTCAGATTTGGTTCAAGCTTCATTCACACTAACAGAGGAACTCATGAGATTTAGGAGGTCAGAGGACAAAGGTCAAGGTCACACAACATGTTCATTCAGACTGACAGAGGAACTCATTAGATTCAGGAAGTCAGAGGACAAAGGTCAAGGTCACACAACATGTTCAACATGATATCTCAAGTCTTAGGGGATTTCTTCACATTTTGACTCAAAGACACAATGTGAACTGACTGATTAGATTTCAGTGGTCAAAGGTCAACGGTTACAGTGACCTCATGTTATACTGTATACACACACACACACACACACCTTCAACCTCCCCACACACACACACACATACACACACACCTTCACCCTCCCCACACACACACACCTTCACCCTCCCCACACACACACACACACAAACACACACACCTTCACCCTCCCCACACACACACACCTTCACCCTCCCCCCACACACACACACACACACACAACCACACACACCTTCACCCTCCCCACACACACACACCTTCACCCTCCCCACACACACACACACACACACACACACACACCTTCACCCTCCCCACACACACACACCTTCACCCTCCCCACACACACAAACACACACACCTTCACCCTCCCCCCCACACACAAACACACACACACAAAAACACACACACACACAGACACACACAAACACACACACACACACACACACATACACACACACAAACCCTCCCCCCACACACACACAAACACACACACACATACACACAAACACACACACACACAAACACATACACACACACACACACACACACCTTCACCCTCCCCACACACACACACACAAACCCCCCCACACACAAACACACACACACACAAACACAGACACACACACACACACACACACAAACACACACACACACTCACAAACACACACACAAACACACACACACAAACACACACACACAACGCCCCCCCCCCCCACACACACACACACACACACCCACACACACTCACCGAGCCTTCCTGCAGTTCCTCACAGCTGGGATCAGTCTCCGTCGACCCTGGTCTGATGTGTTGAACTTCTCCAGGTCCAACTCATCCAGAACCTCCTCTGACATCTGCAGCATGTAGGCCAGAGCTGAGCAGTGGATCTCAGAGAGTTCCTCCTCTGATCTGTTCTCTGACGTCAGGAACTGTTTCATCTGCTGATGAACTGAGTGGTCGTTCATCTCAGTCAGACAGTGGAAGATGTTGATGCTTCTGTCAGGAGAACTGTTACCACTCTCCATCTCCTTCAGGTTGTTGATGACTCTCTGGATGATCTCTGGATTGTTCTCTCTCCAACCCAGCAGGCCTCCTAAGACTCTCTGGTTGGACTCCAGACTGAGGCCGTGAAGGAAGCGAACAAACAGGTCCAGATGACCATTTGTACTGGTGAGGGATTTCTTCATGGTTCTCTCCAGGAGGTCATCCAGGGAGAAGGTACTGTCTGTGTCCCCACATGTTCCCAAGAAGTTGTTGAGTTCTTCTGTGTTCCTCTCGGTGTAACAGTGGAACATGTAGACTGCAGCCAGAAACTCCTGAACGCTCAGATGAACAAAGCAGTAGACTGATTTCTGGAAGATCACACACTCTCTTCTGAAGATCTCAGTACAAACTCCTGAGTACACCGAGGCCTCTGTGACATTAAGATCACACCGCTCCAGGTCTTCTTGGTAGAACATGATGTTTCCTTCCTCAAGATGTTTAAGTGCCAGCCTCCCCAGCTTCAGGAGAACATCCCTGTCAGCCTCCGTCAGCTGCTGTGGAGTCGTCTCATGTCCCTCACCGTACTTGTTGTTCTTCCTCTTTGTCTGAACCAGCAGGAAGTGTGAATACAGGTCAGTCAGGGTCTTGGGCAGCTCTCCTCTCTGGTCTGTGGTCAACATGTGCTCCAGAACTGTAGCACTGATCCAGCAGAAGACTGGGATTTGACACATGATGTGGAGGCTCCTGGACGTCTTGATGTGTGAGATGATTCTGCTGCTCAGCTCTTCATCACTGAATCTCCTCCTGAAGTACTCCTCCTTCTGGGCCTCAGTGAAGCCTCGTACTTCTGTGACCCTGTCAACACATGCTGGAGGGATCTTATTGGCCGCCGCAGGTCTGGAGGTTATCCAGACGAGAGCCGAGGGAAGCAGATTCCCCCGGATGAGGTTTGTCAGCAGCACGTTGACTGATGACCTCTGTGTGACCTCAGACACAAGCTCCCTGTGGTTGAAGTCCAGAGAAGGTCTGCTTTCATCCAGGCCGTCAAAGATGAACAAAGGTTTACAGACAGCGAGCGTCTCTGCCGTGAGCTTCTGTAACGCTGGATGGAAAACACAGAGCAGTGTGAGGAGACTGTGCTGCTGGTCCTTCACCAGGTTCAGCTCCCTGAACGAAAGCACAGTCAGCAGATCCACATCCTGGTTTTCTAAACCCTCTGCCCAGTCCAGAGTGAACTTCTGCACCGAGAAGGTTTTTCCAACGCCAGCGACGCCGTTGGTCAGGACGACTCTGATGCTGCTCTGCTGGTCAGTGGAGGCTTTAAAGATGTCATGGCACCTGATGGGAGTGTCGTGGAGGATCTTCATCTTGGAAGCCGTCTCAAGCTGCCTCACCTCATGTTGAGTATTAACCTCTTCACTCTGTCCCTCTGTGATGTAGAGCTCAGTGTAGATCCTGTTGAGGAGGGTTCTACTTTCTGTTTCATCACTTCCTTCAGTCACATGTTCACATCTCGTCCTCACACTGAGCTTATGTTCATCTAAAACCTCCTGCAGACCACGATCTGCTGAAAGACAAGAAACATGTCAGAGACAGAGAATCTGAGAATCTGCTGATGGTTTTCATCAGATACAGAAAAACTACAGAAAATAAAAGCTTTTTAACTTTGTGCTTTTCTAACGATGTTAAATGTTGATGCTGTATGAAGGAACAAAATAAAACCACATGTGCTGATGTCAGAAGTGAAGACATCAGCAGACACATGTACGGTGCTGCTCTGACCGGCTGTCTGAGCTCCAGCTCCTGTTCTGGATCTCTTTCCACACTGGGGACAGGAGGAGTCTCCTGAAGAACCAGACTGGTCCCAGTATGAGGTGATGCACTGTCTGCAGAACCAGTGTCCACAGCTGGTGGAGACTGGATCCTTCAGGACGTCCTGACACGAAGCACAGCAGGACGACTGCTCCTCCTCAGAAACATGACTCCTCTTCCTCTCCCTGTTAAAACATGTCCTGATAACTCACATGTCACAGTCACAGGTTGTCATTACTTCTGTCAAGGAGGTTTTGTTTTCACCCAGTATGCTTGTGTGTTGGTTGGTTCGTTAGTGGGATTATAAAAAACGACAGATTACCAGTAAACTTGTTGGAAGGTTGTGGTCTGTGAACCAGATCGGGGGGGGCGGTTTCTTCCACAGACATGTTCAGAGGACTGATGTTTACCAGTGTGTGGAATTCGGTGCAGGTCCAAATCAAAATGAGTCTCTAGTGGATTTCAAAGTGGTTTCATAAGGAGCGTGTTGGTTCTTGGTTGAGGTCTGAGCTCTTTGAGTGATTCTGAGAGATTAGTCACCAACTTGAATGAAGCTGTGTCCTAATGCAGGGGCCACACTAGAGGAAACTAGATTCTCTTCAGAGCAGGTCACAGTAGAAACAGTCTCTTACTTTGTGTGTGATGGTCCAGGTTCATTACTGAAGAGTATAGGAGGTTCCATGGACTGGTCACTCTTCAGAGACAGACAGCTGGACCCTGGAGACTCTGCTCTCAGTCTGTGGTCCTGACCTCTGCAAACACAAACATGTTTTTATTCAGAACACATCATTCACTGGTTCATTCTGTGAGGATTCAGTTTGGAGCTTCACATGTTTGCAGCAGGTCTCTTACTTTGTGTGTGAGGGTCCAGGTTCATTACTGAAGAGTATAGGAGGTTCCATGGACTGGTCACTCTTCAGAGACAGACAGCTGGACCCTGGAGACTCTGCTCTCAGTCTGTGGTCCTGACCTCTGCAAACACAAACATGTTTTTATTCAGAACACATCATTCACTGGTTCATTCTGTGAGGATTCAGTTTGGAGCTTCACATGTTTGCAGCAGGTCTCTTACTTTGTGTGTGAGGGTCCAGGTTCATTACTGAAGAGTATAGGAGGTTCCATGGACTGGTCACTCTTCAGAGACAGACAGCTGGACCCTGGAGACTCTGCTCTCAGTCTGTGGTCCTGACCTCTGCAAACACAAACATGTTTTTATTCAGAACACATCATTCACTGGTTCATTCTCTGAGGATTCAGTTTGGAGCTTCACATGTTTGTAGTGTTAGGGTTTGAAAATGTAGCTAGTGTGGGTCTGACTGAACTCTATGCAATAAAGTTCGGGGCCAGATAATGGCCTGCACACAAATGATTTACTAATAACCTTTTCCTTCCTAGTGTTTAATCTTGAAATTAGAATGTATGTGCGTCACATTGTTGTTTCGTTGTTTTGGTTTAGTTGTTTGGAATGTCTGTACAAACAGAACGTACAGCCGATATAACAGGAACATAATATCTTTTCTTCAACAACAACAGTTTGGCTCTCGTAGCATCAGCTGTGTCAAGGCATTGGGAGTGGCTGCTTGTCACTTCCTTATTCCAAAGCCAAGAGGATGGACTACGCCTGCACACGAGGAGGAACCAGGGACTGTTATAAAATCTTACAGACGCCGGCTGTTGGATGCGTTCTGATGGGTTTTGTGTTCCGATGCGACTCGAGACTGTCCGGGGCTGCTAGCGTTCCAGGCAGTGAGATGGATGCCCGTTGTTTTGCTTCTCATACCTTTCATTGTTTTCTAAATAAATACTTGATTGAACAAAACCGAGTTCAGCTCATCATCTCATATTTAGGATAAACCACCACGCCTACAGTAGCAGGTCTCTTACTTTGTGTGTGAGGGTCCAGGTTCTTTACTGAAGAATATAGGAGGTTCCATGGACACGTCACTCTTCAGAGACAGACAGATGGACCCTGGAGACTCTGCTCTCAGTCTGTGGTCCTGACCTCTGCAAAAACAAACATGTTTTTATTCAGAACGCATCATTCAGTGGTTCATTCTGTGAGGATTCAGTTTGGAGCTTCACATGTTTGTAGCAGGTGTCTTACTTTGTGTGTGAGGGTCCAACTTGCTCTGAAGTGTCCTCGTCCATGTTGCACCGGGCCGGCTGCGGCTCAGTTGTGGTTCAGGCCACGCTGCTCTTCTAGATATTCAAGATCTGTTCTATTTCCTTCTGGTTCTGCGCTCAGTTTACAGCAGAACTCAGTGAAATGATCTTTCACACCAGTTTTAATGTTTGTCTGTTGAAAACGTCACAAACACAAATATTTTCAAAACTTCCTGTAGCCTGCCCATTTCAAAATAAAAGCACTGCAGCGTTTGTGTCGACTGAATCAATTAATTTATTTTTAAATGTTTTTATTGTGAATAAGATGCAGGGCTTCATAGTTTGTAGTACTGGTATTTATTTGAGTACACAGGACTTTTTATATACAAGGAAATACAGTGATCACATCAGAAACCTCAGGAAGGACAAGAGACTCTCTCTCTCTCTCTCTCTCTCTCTCTCTCTCTCTCTCTCTCTCTCTCTCTCTCTCTCTCTCTCTCTCTCTCTCTCTCTCTCTCTCTCTCTCCTGAGGTCACAGGAATCAGGACAAACAAGTTCAAGAAACGCACCCAAAAATTCCCAGCAAGGACACACACACACACACACACACACACACACACACACACACACACACACTCACTCAGGTGACTGTAACGTATGATTGTGAAAACACACTCTGTTATTAAACACTTGATGAACAGATGAAGATAAAAAGTTAAACTGTGAGTTCACTCTGTTAATTAGTCCTCCAGACCTGCTGTTCACATCTGTCTCTGGGATCCGATCACATGACGTCTGTCACCAGGTGTGAACTGACAAACTTAGAGTCATGTGATCAGCAGACGGATGTTAACAGCAGGTGTGAGAGTGAGACAGTAAAACTTTCAGAAAGTTGTGTTCAAACTCACCTGCTCACTTTCCTTCCTTCTGCTCGTCCAGGTGAAAATGGAGTCTGACCTGTCCCTGTTCTCAGGCTCCTCCTCCTCCCTGTTCTCAGGCTCCTCCTCCTCCCTGTGGAACCAGTTCACTCTTGAAACCAGTTCAAAGTCCAGTTCATACCCATGAACATGAACTGGTTCACAGTTCAGGTTTTATTGTGATGTTATGATGTAGATAACAAACTTAGGATCATGTATTTAGTTCCTAATGGACGGTGTGGGATCATGAATCCAGATCTTTCACACTGAGTCCTGACTGGGAGCGTCTCCTGGGACTGAGCCGTACAATGTGATTCATCATGATGTTTAAATGATCCTCAGAAACTCTGGAGTCAAACACTTCCAGTCACAGTGTTGGTTTATAGATCTAGAGAAATACAGCTGCATTGTGATGCATCATTTGACCGTTGTGTGGGGGGGGGGCAGTTGTTAATGTTATCCCAGAAGTTGTTGTTTTGAACCGACATGAGGCAGCAGTGAATTAAATGAGAAGAAGAAGAAATCAGAACAACACAGACTGCAGCTTGATGACCTTGAGATTTCTCTCTGGGCTTTTAGAAAGTTTCAGACTTCCTCTTTCACGGAGGATGTCAGCAGGCGATCTTTAAGTGTGACCACGTTGATGTGGACTGATCAGATCTCAACTCGTCCTCCAGTTACGACTTGTGATTAGATAACAAGAGACACAAAACTGATATAATGTACCTTTAAATCTGTATTAAAGGAAGGGTTGGTCATTTGTTTTTATTTGTATAAATCCTTATTACCTTCCGATAGAATCAATAAATAAAGTTGTCATTAGAACAGAGTGAACTGATTGGCTGGCGTAGCTGTCAGTCACTAGTTGGTGAGCGAGTCACGGAAAAGTAGTTTTCTATCTTCTATCAGGCAGTGGGCGTTCCTGTGTTTTGGGGCGGAGCTTGGAGGAGAGGGGCTGGAGTAAGTGGATGAAACCTGCTGTTGCTTTTCCAGGTTAAACAACCCCAGATTGTGTTGTCATAGTAACCGTGAACCTGTAACTCTCTGGTGTTAGAATCTCTGTGGTGAACACACTGAGATCAGATCTGGAGCTTTCTGCAGGTTTTTAGCCTCTTTTAGCTTTGAGTTGACTGTTCAGCTGCAAATAGAAAACTGCAGGCAGCTGAACTAAAGAATAAATACGAGAACAGACACAGTCAGAGCAGCTGGAGAGAATCCTTCAGCAGCTGAAGAGCCTGCTGTCCTTCAGGAGGTGGAGACCAAACACCGAGATGAAAGAGAGGAAAAACCACAATGTTTATCTGACGTCTGGAAGTGAACGAATAATATTGTTACTAACAAATGAGTCACATCTACTTTACAAACCAAAGATACATCAGAAGTGAATCTATGAGTTTTCCTGTTTTCAGTCTGTACATCTGATCTGAATATTAATGAGCGGATTTTACTCTAGTTGGTGATTTCTCCAAAAAATAAAAAGGTTTGTGTCTGACGCCTTTAACTTCATTGTTTACAACACAGAACATCTCCACAACAGCAATCACTTCTTACAGCTCCCTCTACAGAAAGTTAATGTTACTGTCACCAGATGCTTAAGTGGACCGATCATATTTCATGTTGTTTACTTCAGATTTAGTCGTCGAAGCCACATTCGTAGTCCTGGAGACTTCAAGGAACTAAATATTTCTCCAGACTATATTTCCACTGTAGTGATTGAAATGGAGTAATCATCTATCAAACTTTACTTTCAGTGTTTTAGAATAGAGGCTGAAATTAAATGTCTCACTCCAAAGGTGCCTGTACTCTGGGAAAGCACTTCCTCCCAGATCAGCAGTAAAAAATGTAATTAGACCCGAGTTCCTCCAAAGATTCCTGGGTAAAGTTCCTATATTTGAATCGCAGCTCTATAGACATTAGGTCGGATGGACTCAGACGTAAAGGTACAAACAGGCCGGAGGAGGTTTTTAGGGTCGATCGTCTCCAAACCTCAACAGACTCAGTGACGTACGAACATGTTTGTCTTCAGGACTCAACAGAGTTTAAAGAGAAGAAGTTTCAGTTTGGCATTCAACACTTTATTCACAAACTATAACCAATCCCTGTTTCCACAGGTCAGTGGGTGAATGTACAGGTGTGTTAGATCAGTATCACTGGCTGCATCATCAAGTGTCACCATGAACCCTCCATTGGTCCGTTCATCCCTCCATCCTCCAATCAAAGTGCTCAGCAGTTTGTCCTTCAGTGTGTGTGCGTGTGTGTGTGTGTGTGTGCGTGTGTGTGTGTGTGTGTGTGTGTGTGTGTGTGTGTGTGCAAGTCGGTCCAGTCTCACTGGGCCCGGGTCCGAGTGCTCATCTTAAAAAAAAAAAAAACACACCTAAACATTTACAAATACATTCAAACACAACCAGGAGGTTTTTCCTAGATAGTTGTTAGACAGCAAATAGCACCGCAGAGCGAAATACATCTGAGGCTGGAATATAAAACTCTACAGACAGACGGCAGACGGGTTAGCTGCGTTCACGCAGGAGGGAGGAGTCACGCTCAAACACTTTTACGCTCAGAAAAATACACAATGTTGTGATGACGGCCGTGTGGTGTCGTGTTTCTTCTCTCTGTGGATCAACAACGAGGTTCTGGCGGGATTTAATCGTAGAAAACATGGAATGAAACAATAACAAATGTCGGATTTTGGCATCAGTCAGTTGAAGGGTGAGAAACTCTGAAGTCAAACGTAAAATCAAAACACAAATGAAGAGGAAATTAACCACAAAAAGGTTGTTTCTGCAGACACATGAAACCAAACCGTCGCTCGTCTCCAACAACAATCACTGATTCTGTAACCGTGACGATACCATTGTTCTCAAACTCTAAACCAACTCAAAACTCATATGTTCACACCTGTTCAAATTTGCGTCTGGTGATCCAATCACAAGTGAGTTCTTCAGTTCACACCTGACGTTTCTCCACGTGATCAGATTTCACTTCCCCCGCAAATTATGTTTTTAACCAGCAGGAGGAAGCAGTGCATTTCCTGTGTCTGGTCTGCCGGAAATTAATAAAAGAAATTAAAACAACACAGACTTGGTCGACTCCTTCGCGTTTTCCAGATCCAAGATCTTTGACGTATCTGTGAATTTCTGTTTTCAGCTTCTTGAAAATGTCGGACATTGTGGACGACCACATTTTATGTGATCCGAGAACGTGAATATGTACGATTTACGAATTTTCAGAGGTTGTGTTCTAATCCGCCCATGGAGGAGGCGTCTTCGTGGGCGGCTCAGACGACAACGGACGAGTCGTCGGGTCGACAGAGGCTTTCTGCGATTTGCATCACCGGCTCGTCCCGCTCTTATTTATGTTGCCTAGCAACAGAGCAGAAGTTGGACGCAATGAGAAGTTTTAGTGCCTCTTGGTTTATAATGTGTGTGATGTTCAGTTGATTTGAAGCCTGATACTTTGCCGTTGTTACGTAATCGGTCTTCAAATGCAGCCGCTGAACTGAGTCGGACGAGCTAACGTTTTTGTTTGTGTCGTGTTTTACTTTGTTCTTTTTGAGAATCTTTAAATCGATGGAGCTCGTTTCAATAATCCAAAAAGTTTCTCTTCTTTCTGCCAAACCAGGAAATAACCACCAGCAACAACAAGTGCTCCCCCCCCACCCAGTGACAATCTATACACCTGCTGAATGGCATTCTGGGAAATGTAGAAAATTCTAAAAAGTTTCATTAACAAAGAACGGGTAGAACTAACACTTTATCTGTAGATGCAGTCAGATATTTAAATGGAATAAACAGTGTAAAAGTATCCGAGGGGCAGATCTGATCCCATTATTATGTATTTATACAATTATATATTCTTTATTTCCCATGACCAGATCTGTTTCTTACTTTAAGTTTGAATTCTCGCATCTTATTTTCTCTTCTTGTGTGAATCCAGTTTTTCTTTTTCTACAGTTTTATTTTACATTTTCATTATTTATTTTAAACTCTGGATATTTCTGACCAGTGGTTTGTTTGAGGTGACGGCAGAAATTCAAAGTTAAAAATAAAAAAATGATTATAATTATATAATAATCCGAGAAGACAAGTGAACTGAGAAGGAACGATGTGATTGGACGGTGATGTTTGATGATTAACACAAGTTGAAAAATTAAAAATAATGTTCATTCACTAAACAGCTGTGACAACTTCTTGATGCAGTGACATCATCATGTAGTCCTCTTTTGATTGGCTCAGGAGACATTTCGAACTCCCATTGTCTTTGATCTGTTTTTGTCCTTGTTCTTTCTCTTGCTCCAAAATGTCCTCGTCGCCGTGTTGCATCTTGGGATCTGTAGTCAGTCACCAGAGGTTAGTACAACTGTCTGTCCCAGTCGGTCACCACGGTAACCAATGCTCAAGTTAATGGAAGAATAAAGAAAAAGAAGAAATGACATCACATTTACATGGCGGTGATGTCACAGTGTTGGACGTTTGTCGGCTTCTGTCTCCGTCGGAGTTTCACAACAAAAACAGGACGAAC
>NC_083642.1:1431504-1449004 GCF_963576545.1 Limanda limanda | reverse complement strand
GTCGCCCTGCAGTTGTTCATTAACAGGAGCTGAATGAGTTTCTTCTGTTGCCCACAGTTATTAAAGAGAGACAAATGTCTGGCTCGTTAATCACACACACAGACACACACAGAGACACAAACACACACACACACACACACACACACACACACACACACACACACACACACACACACACACACACACACACACACACACACTTCTCTACAGGCTGTTTATCAGAGCCATCCAGCAGCCGACAGACACCGTCATTAAGAGACTAATCAACTGCCTTAAGGTTTTTTTTTGACAATTGCAATTAACCTCGAACAAGCATAACACACACACACATACACACACACGTACACACACGTACACACACGTACACACAGACACACACACAATTGGGTGCATGTCTCCTCCTCGTCATCACGGCTGTTCCTGAATCTGTCGGATCACATCTGGTTCTCATCTCTCAGACAGAAGCCTCTGATCCTCTCCTCTGTTTCCTTTAAGTCTCCTTCTGTTTATCATCTCCACAGTTTCCTACAGTTCTTCCAGAGAAGCTCTACTGAGGATCAACAGGAAACTCCTGCGCTCTGTCGTTACTAACGTCTGAAAACTGCGTGAACACGAAATCAATGTTTCTTCATGTAAATCGTGAATGAGGAGAATAACGTGATTAGAAACAAGTTCAGGATGTAAATTAACTGGATCAGGAGTCAAAATATCGGTAAGAGAAGTAATCTAAAGAAAAGTAACTGTAGTTCAAATTTAAATTGAGAGTAAAGTAATAGGATCTGAAGTAATGGTATCACGAGTAGTACTCCAGTACTAGTAATAAAGTATTTCCTGTGTCACCTGTCCACTCTGCTGACAGGGCGTCTGGTACTCGGCTCTCTGACACAGATCTTTCACTCGCTGGTGTTTGGGCAGGAAGTTCTCCTCCTGGGTCACTTCCTTTCCCTCCACTCGCTGGTGGAGCAACTTCCTGTTAACAGAGCAAAATATGATTCATATAGAGTCAGTGATCATATTTATATACAGACGCTGGTCGTCTTTATTTACAGATATTTACCCTCTCTCCACCAGAAATGAATCTCTCCACACCTTCGTCTTTTTGTTCAACTGAAACCTGGAGAAGTAGAAGAAGTAATTTAACAATGTTTATCAAAGTTCATTTCTGGTTGTGCTTCATCTCTCTGTCACATGCGTTCATTTATATCTATATCTACATAGATATAGATATAGATCTGGCTCCATCTTGTTGTTTTTAGCTCTTCAGGAACATTTCTCTCCTGCTGCAGAGGAAACAGCAGCTTTTCACTACAGTGGAAACGACTGCAGGACTTTTTCCAACCGTCCTCACATTGAAAATTTATCTTTGTAAAAACTAAGGGAAACTGTCATTTAAGATCAACCTGAACAATAGAATTACAGCTCTGCAGTCGTATGCTAACACCAACCGGTTCAGGTTCATGAGTCCAGGCGACAACTGGTCAGATTTCCTGAAGGTTTTCCTGAGATATTGTTTTCACAAGGTCACAGAAACCTTGACCTTTGACCTCCCACCACCCAAATCCAAGCAGTTCATTGTTTAGAGAAAGTCCTTCAGGCTGTTCTTGAGATAACGTGTTCACATCCAGGGCGACCTGAAACCATACCGCCTTCAGCCACTGGGTGTCACCAACACTAAGACATGAGGACAAAGTATTTTCTATCTAACACATTTCTGTCTTTCATTAAGAATAAAGACTTTTACTTTGACAGCGGTCTGGTGTGAAGACTCTTATTTTGACAGCTCGTCTCATGGTTATCTGGTTCCGACCTTCACCTTCACCTTCCCCTTCCCCTCTTCTCTGATCATAATAAATATTCATTTGTTTCCCTTCAGGCGAAGCAGATGGTTCTGTGTGTTAAGGATGGGCGGCGCCCCCAGGTGTTTAAATGAGGTCGTTACAGCTGAGAGACGTCGGTGATTTACATTCTGGTGAAGTTCCTGTTCACCGAGTCTCTGACCTTCAACAAGCTGATTATCACATCACTGTGTCGAGGAGGAAACAAACAGTCAAGAGCTCAGCGGACTTTTATATTCACCACTTAAAATTCTAATTTACTAGAATCTTCATACGAAGTTCTAGGAACCAGACTTTTCATCGAGCTGAGTTCAAATAGAACCAAAGCTCCTGGTTTCTTCTCTGATGCTGAACGCCGGTGTTTCCTGTCGTGAGCGGGTGATGGTCGCCGTCTGAGTTTACTGAGGTTTCCTGCATCTTAACAATAAAAGAATCAAAGACGTATCTTCCTTTGATTCTTTTATTTATACTTTAATTATCTTGTTTATATTCTTTAAACTTCTTTTATTGCTCTATCTACTGTGCACTTTGAATCACCTTGTGTTAATTGTCTGTTCAACACAATCTTAATGTTTTTTAATGTCTTATTACTAATGAATAATTGACCTTGTGTCTCAGTGATGCTTTATAAATAAACCTACCTTTCCCTGCGCTGGATTCCAAGGTTGTTATTTGTGTGTGAGTATGAATTAATGTGTGTGTGTGTGTGTGTGTTTGTGTGTGTGTGTGTGTGTGTGTGTGTGTGTGTGTGTGTGTGTTTTTGTGTGTGTGTGTGTGTGTGTGTTTTTGGGTGTGTGTGTGTGTGTGTGTGTACCTGTTGGCAGGCTTGTCAGTGTCCAGTAGAGACAGTATCGACTTCCCGTCCATGTCCGGAGGAGTGTCGAGGCCGGCGATGTCCAGGATGGTCGGAGCGAGATCGATGTTCAGCACCATGTGAGGGTTACTGACACACACACACACACACACACACACACACACACACACACACACACACACACACACACACACAAACATAAACAATAGAACATATACTTTGTGTATATAGAGTTTTATCAGCTTCTATATTGTGTCAAATTTGATAAATTCCCTTAACAAAGCAACAGATGTAAAACATAACGCCTCTGGCCACTAGGGGTCGCTGGTGTGGAGGAGTGACAAAGAGTTAAATCATATTAAAATCACATGTAATGTTTGTAGTGAATTAGTGTTTTAAAGTAAAATGAATCTGAGTCAGGTGATGAATTCATATTTGTAGCTCAGGTGTTGTTCTGTAAAGAACTTTATTGTGAAAAGCAAGTGTTAAATATCTTGTATGTTGATGTTGAGAAGGAAAAACTGTTTCCTCATGAACTCCTGATCCCCTCGTGGAACAGCTCTGACTCTGATAATCTACTTTACCACAAATAAACACAGTGCTGTGTGTGTGTGTGTGTGTGTGTGTGTGTGTGTGTGTGTGTGTGTGCACCCTCACATGCTGCCTTGCTCCACGTTCGGTCCTCTGATGAAGAACGGGACCCTGATGTCGAACTCGTACGGCATGGATTTACCTGCGGACACAGACAGGAAGTGAAGCACGATTTACGTTTACTCTTAACCAATCACAGGATGTCTGATCACACACAGGTCTAATAATGTGATATTTAATATATATATATATATGATATATAAATCTGTCTGTCTGTCGTCTTGATTAAAACTACAGATTTCTGCAGGTTTGAAAATATAACAACTGAACAAAACTCATCTGAAGATAAAACAAAGGTCTGATGGTTTTGTTTTAATGTGAAACTTGTTATGACCGTTTCCTGCTCTGAGAAGTTTGTCATTCGTCTTCTCATTCATCTTCGTTTCTCAGTTTCTCACCTTTGACGAGTCCGAACTGTCCGATGTGGTAGCCGTGATCCGACGTGTAGATGATGTACGTGTTCTCCAGCTCGCCCGTCTCCACCAGCATGTTGTACAGCTGAGGACAAGAAGACACACCTCAACTTCTGCTGGGAGAGAAACTACAAACAGTTTCAGTCCCTCCACATGTTTCTGACATGGTACATTCACAAAAAGATGATGTCACTGTGACTTTTGACCTTTGACCTCTTAAATCGAATCAGTTCATCTTTGAGTCCAAGTGACAACTGGTCAAAATATGAAGAAAGTTCCTAAAGACGGACTTGAGATCACGTTTGTACCAAATTTAAAGAAATGTCCTTGAGACGTTCTTAAGATAATGAGTTCACATGAAAGGGACGGAACTGAGAGGCAGCCTATGTGTGTGTTTGTGTGTGTGTGTGTGTGTGTGTGTCTGTGTGTGTGTGTCTGTCTACCTTCTCCATGCTGTCGTCCACAGACAGAAGCGTCTGCAGTCGTTTCCTCTGCAGCATGTTGGTGAACTCCATGTGGATCGGCTTCATGGCTCCAGTGTAACGCATGATCCAGTGCTTGTCCTGGTTCGGAGCGTAATTATAACTGGGAGTTCTGGAGACATGAGAGAGGACAGAGACACAAGGGAGGACAGAGACATGAGGACAAAGGTCAGCAGATGTTCCTGAAAAGTTTGTTTCATTATCGTCAGAAATCTGAGAAAGACAGAACAGACCGTTCAGTTTGTCCTTTCATCCGTGGCAGTGAACTTAAACCCAACAATACCTGAATGATAACTTAAGGCCGGCGCATGCTTCTGCAACGGCGACTGCGGCTTTTCACGCAGTTGTGACGCAGGACTCGTTGTCATTCATGGTTTTCCAAGCGTTGCGCGTGTTGCCATGCAATTCCCCGCCAGACCACTAGGTGGAGTAATGTTTTTTGTCGAAGTTTATTGACATCGCCACGGCGGCTCCTCAGAGCCTTTTTCTCGTGGACAAATCCGCCGGTTAGTGACGGGTTATACTAGTGGTCATAGTTTCGGATCTCTTCTGCCAAGTGCTTTTCTATTTGGTCCATATTCGTTCTTCTTAATCTTCCGTGGTTTCCGCCGGTATTATCGGGCATGAACCGGAAATGCGACCCCGGAAATGATGTAGTTAGCCGACCAATCACAGCCCTTGCCGGCTTGCGGAGCTTTACCATCTAGTTAGAAAAATTGGGCGACGCACGTAAGCACGTAAGAAGGAATACGTAAGTACTTAAGGGGCCCGGAAGGGCTCTTACGCTTCCGGTCCTGTGAAAACGCAGAAGCATGCGCCGGCTTTTAATCCAAAACTTAGACGACCTTAAACCTAAAACATCTCCTCACATCATAATATAATAAGACTTTCTGATTATGTCCCTACAAGGAGGACACGTCCCCATAATGTGAGTGTGTAACGGGTCCCCACAGTGTCAGTAGTACGTGGACCCCCACACACAGCGTGGATAATGAATAACTCCCGTCTCACTACTCGTTCCCTCGTCTCCTTGTTCACTCGTCTCCTCGTCTCCTCACTCCCTCGTCTCCTCATCTCCTCATCTCCTCGTTCCCTTGTCTCCTTGCTCGCTCGTCTCCTCAGCAGCTACATAATTAAACTTCTGCATCGGGACAGAAATAACCTGAAACGTGAATCTGAGTTCGACTCTGCAGCCTCACTTCCTCCTGACTGAACATCTGGAAACATCTGCATCTGCCTGGTTCACTGTGAACATCACATCATCAGGAAAACTTTATTCATCCTGACGACGACAGGACGGACACACGTCATGATGTCACTGCTTTTATAACCTGAGATCATTTACACAGGAGAAGATGTATAAAACACAAACACTCCCGACCAATGGATGGAGTGATGACACATGTCCCCCCCCCCCTCTTGACATGTGCTTATTTTTAAAGGGTTTAATGCACTAATGTCATCCACAGCTTGATTATTACAGCTGCTCACTGTTTACGTGACTGAAGGAAGAAACTAAATCAAGTCTAAATTCAACACATATCTTCAAAATACTGAATATATATCCGAAAATCTGATTCTAATCGATTCTGTTTCTGTCGTCGGGTTTGTTCTGTTCACAAGAATCAAACATAAACACGTGATCCACAAACAAGATGATATTTAGAGTTTGAATCAGGAAAACTCGTCTGTGCTGGAAGATAAATTTAATTCAACAGTTGAACGTGGATCAAACAGCTTCGAGTGCTCAGACCCTCCGTGAGTTTACAGACGAACTTCTGTGACAGAAATAGAGAAACCTTCACAAAGAGCCTGGTGAGCTGTCTGTCTGTCTGTCTGTCTGTCTGTCTGTCTGTCTGTCTGTCTGTCTGTCTGTCTGTCTGTCTGTCTGTCTGTCTGTCTGTCTGTCTGTCTGTCTGTCTGTCTGTCTGTCTGTCTGTCTGTCTGTCTGTCTGTCTGTCTGTCTGTCTGTCTGTCTGTCTGTCTGTCTGTCTGTCTGTCTGTCTGTCTGTCTGTCTGTCTGTCTGTCTGTCTGTCTGTCTGTCTGTCTGTCTGTCTGTCTGTCCCACCTGACTGTCACCTCATAATCAATTAAGAAAATGAACCCTATGTATTCATATTCATTAACACATACACACACAAACAAACACACACACACGCATTCAACAAGGAGGTTTGTGTAGTTTTAGTTGTGTTGCAGCAGGATTAATCCTGTGGTGCAGAACAGAGCTGCTCTATTGTTCAGCTGGATTATACTACAGTGGTTTAGGCTTATTGTGTGTGTGTGTGTGTGTGTGTGTGTGTGTGTGTGTGTGTGTGTGTGTGGGCCTACATGTGCTGTGATGCGTTGGGGAAGGCCGTGCTGTACTGCGGCGCTGAGTCCTCGGGGCCGTGCGGCGCCGCGTGGCTCAGAACCATCAGAACCGGGCGGTGAGGATAGACTCGCTTGGAGAAGCGGAAGTAACGGATCGACTCGGCTGTGATGAGGTCGGTCAAGTAGTCCTGAGAACACATGAGTATCATCATCATCATCATCATCATCATCATCATCATCATCATCATCATCATCATCATCATCATCATCATCATCATCATCATCATCTCAATAAAATATCACTTTGACATTTTAACATACAACATAAACATAAAAAACTTTTCTGGTTGAATTATATTTTTTCTTTGCAAATGTTTCTGGTTTATTATTCTCAATACATATTAATGTGCTGTTGTTTTCATATTTCATGAAGTTTTTAAGGTCTTGTTCTAAACGACAGGATTTCCTGAGCGAAGGCAGAAGTGAAACAAGACGTCCGAATCAAAACGGATCAGAAGAAGAAATCAGGATCTGAAGTTCTGAGGAAGTTTGAAATGTTCCTGGAGAAGCTGAATTCAGTCAAAACTTCTGACAGAACAGATCAATACACTGCTCATTAAAACCCAGGTGTGTGTGTGTGTCTGTGTATGTCTGTGTGTGTGTGTGTGTCTGTGTGTGTGTGTCTGTGTGTGTCTCTGTGTGTGTGTGTGTGTGTGTGTGTCCCTGCCTGCGGGTACTGCGCTCCGTGTTTCTCTCGGACTCCGTTGCGACTCAGTGTGTAGTTGTAGAAGCGACTGTTCTTCACCAAGCCGAGCCACTCCCTCCAGCCGGGGGGGACGTACGTGCCGTTGTACTCATTCAGGTACTTCCCGAAGAACGCTGGAGAGGACACACACACACAGACACACACACACACACACACACACACACACACACACAAACACACACACACACACACACAGATTCATACTCTTTAATCACTTTTTTATTAAGACCTCAGCCTTATTGTGTAGCCTGTGTGGGATTGCGTGTGTGTTTGTGTGTGTTTGTATGTGTGTGTGTGTGTCTGTGTGTGTGTGTGTGTGTGTGTTGCTCTACCTGTCCTATATCCAGTGTTGTTGAGATAAACCCCGAAGCTCCGCGGCTCGTGCTGCCGTTGCCATGACATCGAGGAGCAGTTCTCGTTGTTGGTGTACGTGTTGTGATTGTGGACGTACCTGAACAAAGGAGCAGAAGAATAAATCGGTCATTTAAAAAAACATATTCGACAGATATGAAATATAATCTTCATTTTATCAAACTCACAGACAAACGAAACACTTTCACAATGTTACGACGCTGTAGTTCCTCTCAAAGGTGGTTTGTCGGTTGGTTGCAATACATAACGTCACCACTAGATGTCACTAACACACACAGAAGCTTTATATTCTATTCAATCACATTATAATTGCAGTTGTGTAGATTTAGTGTTTTGCTTCGATCAAATTGAGGAACTTGTCCAGACACATAAAAAACAAAGTTGAGGAACAAGATATCTCAACTCTCATCTGAGCGGAGAGAACAGGAAACTCATCGTGCGTTCACGTGTTTCTCTGAAGCTTCTTTATGTCGGATTTGAAAAGTCTTTGTTCTGATTTCGTAGTTTTCATAACGAAGAGCAAAGAAAAGGATCAACACATTAAACCTCAGTGAGTCAGTGACTTACTTTCCTGTGAGCATGCTCGAACGTGACGGACAGCACATGGGCGTGGTCACGAAAGCGTTCGAGAAAGAAGTCCCGCCCTCCTCCATGATGCGGCGAGTCTTATTCATGGCCTGCATCGAACCTTCAGAGAGAGAGAGAGAGAGAGAGAGAGGGAGAGAGTGAGAACGAGAGAGAGAGAGAGAGAGAGAGAGAGAGAGAGAGAGAGAGAGAGAGAGAGAAAGTGCAACTGTTAGAAGAATATAAAACCGTGGATTTAAAAAACAACAACATGGATTTCATAGAGAATAATTCATGGATATAAATCAGACATATTCAGAGAGGTATTTATTAGTGAGTGTGATTTGATGCTTGATTGAATTTGACTGCTGGACGTGGGTGAAGGTACGAGCTCTACTCAGAGAAGTTCTAGTTGTAAACAGTGTCTACACAAAAAGTTTATTATTGCTCATTAAATTTCCGAGATAAAAGATTTTATGTTTTATCAGCTTGAACATTGTTAGTTTCAGTGACAATAATAACAAACAGTAAAGGATCAGTTACCGAGCTCCAGGTCCTGGTCGTCCGTCAGGATCAGGATGATGTTCGGTCGGATGTTGCGTCGGTCTCTCTGGAGGCGGGGCTTAAGACGCTGGTTGGACTGGAAGTGAGCGTGGCCGAATGTCGCCGAGACGAACAGGAAGAGGAGGAGTCGGCCTGCCATGGCCTTCAACCCCTCCCAGCCTCCTTAAAAAGATCAACCAATCAGCTGCTTCCTCCGGGATCCTCCGATTCTGGAAAAAACAAAGAGTCTAGTTCAGCTGCTGCAGGAATCGAACCTGTGACGTCTGAGTGAAGGTTTGAATCTATAGTGAACCGTCAATCAACCGCTGGTTTCCCCTGGTGAGACGGCTGCAGTCTTCTGTTGCTCTCGGATGTTTACAAACAAACACAAACTTTCTCCATCTACTTTTCTTGTTTATAACTCAGTTGCATCTTTATTAAAATAAACCCAGATGAAAGTTGAGTCACTGATCGTCATCATTCACAGACGAGTCGAAAACAACGAAGAACAACGACTAAACGCAAGAAAAGCTTCAAAAAAAAGGTCAGAAAGTCCTGAAGAAGTTTCTTGAATCAGAGACAGAATCTGATGAATCACATGATCTTATAGAAAGTGATTCAGTGATCTCAATAAACCACGGATCCAAACACAAAGATGTCTGATATGTTTCATCAGCATCGACACTTTATTCCCTGAGAAGCTGATGATGTGACCTCATGTGGCGAGTTGCTCTCCAGCTCGAGTCTCCTTCTCAAACCACATCTGGATCACTCCTCATCTGGATCACTTCTCATCTGGATCACTTCTCATCTGGATCACTTCTCATCTGCATTGTCACTTCTCAACTGCTCGAGAAATTCTGCTGAAAAACCATCAAACAAACAAAGGTCCTTGTTGAACGGAGAGTTTGAGAACAGCAGAATGTTTGGACCCGGTTTCTGGATCCTGACGATGAAGCAACATCTGGCCTGAAGCGGAGCGGTCCAGATGTTGCTCCACGTGTCCCGTCCTGCACTGACCCTGTTTTAACTCTGTCAGTAATCCAGCTCACCATGTTCTCTTATGTCACGGCCTCATTAGCAAACTGACCTAAAAACTGACCTGAGACCAGACGCAGCCTCGACGCCAGCGACGGGATTATATCTGTCGCTGCTTCACAGCAGCAGGAGAGAAGAGCCACAGCTGCGTTAGCTCATCATCAACAGGATCAATGGATTTGATTAATTGATTAATTGATTAATTGAGCTCATGTGATTGATCTTGAGTTTTCCGTGGTTCTGTCAGACGCGGTTTTATCGTTTGTCGACTGAAAAGAGGCAGAAAGAGAAGATTTCACTGTTTTTATTCTGCTCATAAAAACGTTTTCAAACGTGGTTTCACGTTGATTTGATCTCATCTCATCCTCCTGGTGACTCTCGGTGGTCAAAGGATTTCCCAGCAGCTCCAGTGGACGAGGCAGAAGGTTCAGTTCCTCGTCAGGAACACAAACACACTCACGTGAGGTTTATCTGTTTGCAGGTGAAGCTTTTTCCAACTCACTGATTTGAAGCAGCTGTTTTGAAGCAGATGTTTTAAACCAAGTCACATTCTTTCATTTCATATTCATGGATTCCAGCTGAATTCAAGCTGCTGCTGCTGCCAGAGAGTTTGTTAGACTTGATATTCAGATCTTTTCCTCTGAGCCGTGGAATCGTGTCTCGTCACCTCAGCCTCAGGAGCAGTGAACCGGTGAACACCAGAACTCAATAACACATCCAATCTGAAATCACTTTAAGTTACGATGAAACTAATTATTCCCTCTGAGGATTCTAATGAGTCGACAGTTTAGTTAAAGTTGATTTTTTAAGGTTATTTACGATTAAAATTCAACGGAGATGAAGTTTTGCCATTTAAGCCATTTTTGATTATATGGAGTTTTTAAGTTTGCAGCATATTAAGGGATGATTAATTTTTAACAAAACGTTTTGACTGAAAAAACTGTTTAAAAAAGATTATGAATCTGAAACTTAACGCACACTAATATGGCCAAAGGTATGTGGACAGCCTGGTCCTGATGGATGAACCACAAAAAAAACATTTGACCTTTTAAAGAGATATAATCTAACACAGCTAAGCTCTGATTGGCTGATGGTTCGACTAAAGACTGTAAATAAAGATGGACGACATCACAGCTCCCAAAACTGAAATCTTGATCGCCCCCTGATGGCCGGCTCCGGTACAGGTCATGTTAAAAAAATCAAAGTACACATTAAATACATTTGTCTCAGAGATGGTTTTCTGATTGAAGTTGAAAGTCTCTCTCTCTCTCTCTCTCTCTCTCTCTCTCTCTCTCTCTCTCTCTCTCTCTCTCTCTCTCTCTCTCTCTCTCTCTCTCTCTCTCTCTTCTCTCTCTCTCTCTCTCTCTCTCTCACACTTTGTCTGGATCCTCGTCTGCTCGCGTCGCTTCGCACCGACAGGAAATTACTGCCACCAGTTATTTATCTTGATGAACCGACTCCTAAAATTAGCATAACGGCACAG
This sequence comes from Limanda limanda, assembly GCF_963576545.1. Taxonomy (NCBI): domain Eukaryota; kingdom Metazoa; phylum Chordata; class Actinopteri; order Pleuronectiformes; family Pleuronectidae; genus Limanda; species Limanda limanda. The sequence continues at coordinate 1,437,729 of NC_083642.1, read as the reverse complement.
GAACCAGCATTAATTAGCATTTTTTCTTTTCTAAAATCAGTTGAATTCAGATGGAAGCCTGACTTATAAACAGGTTTATGGAGGAAAGTCTCCAGAGTTTAAAGTCAGACCTGCTTCTGACAGCGGAGACGGATTCACGTCTCCGTCACGTCTCATTCACCAGGATCCTAACGTGTCCACAGACTTTTGGCCACATCCTGTTATCAGAGCTTCATCATGCGCTCGGACACGTGCAGTCACGCTCCTCTGAACTGGGAACCAGCGCCAGACGCCCCAGGGACCAGGAGTCCTGTCGTCTGTCATCCCCACGCGCCCCCCCCCCCTCTGGCTCCGGCTCGTCCATCTACCTGCTCATTAATATTCATGAGCTGTGGGTGTCGCCGCGGCGCCGGTGCAGCTGGTCGCCGAGCGGCTCAATGTGTCGGTGAATGTCAATGAAGAGATACGCTAGCGACTCGTTAAGGTTTTAATACGACTCCCAGAGACCAGGTGAGAGGTCAGAGGTCAGCTCCAAAGTGGCCAGTGATATGTTGTGGTTGCCATGGTAACAGATTAGCCTCTCGGTCCAATCTGACGGAGCCAGCTGTGTCTGCTCATACATCACATCATACGTGTCACATGTAGACAGATCAACATGTCAGCTGATATCTCCTGTTATCAATAAACATGTCAGCTGATGTTTCTTCTGGATTCATGTCCAGTCGACAACTTTCATCAGCAACTGTTTTCTCTCTATTCTCGAAACCGAAGACAGAAACGTGAGAATCTGAAGCTTCACGTGTTTGTTCCATTGTTTCATTCGATCTGTTCGTTTTGGTTTTACGTTGTAATTTAAGGACTAAAGAATTTAGTTTGTCCTGTCGTCATCACCTACGTGGGCTTAGAAAACTTAAATAACAAATGACTGTGTAATACAAAGTGTTTAAGCTGCATCAGTGTTCTGGACGGAGCCGATGAAACTGATCTGAAACCTCACGTCTCTGTCAGGGAAGTCTTGTGCAGGATTCACACTCGTATCATTTTACAGAGTTATTTGGAGAAGAAGAAGAAGAATGAAACTGAAAACCTTCTTGTGTTTGCTCCTCTCAGCTCGGGACACAAAACAAACCAACGAGTCAGTTCGTCCACACGTTCGATTCCCTGAGGTCGCAGCTCATTGGTTCAAACTGAAGACGTACATCTTTACAAACTTCTCACACCTGTAGTTTCATACTTTAAATTATGTGTCACTAAATTTCTTCAAACAGCTGCTCACGTTAGTTCATATCACACAAAAGAGCAAAAATATAATATATATATATATATATATATAAGTGTTTCTCTGGGAACTGTTTCCAGTAGCGGACGAATCCACTTCCTCCCCCTTCTCAGAAACGAGTCCAGTAAACTCAGATCCCTACGCTGCCATCTTGTGCCAATGACGTCATCGATGATGTAGCCGCAGTATCGCATTGATTATTGATTTTGGTGGTGAAAGGTCAAAGGTCAATTTACATATTTCACGTCCAGAAGCTGGTCGGACACGCCCCCTGAGGCCGACATTCCGTAAACACGATGGAAGTGGTTGACCAATCAGAGTAGAGTGGGCTTTATCAGGAGGGGGGGGGGGCCTTAAAGAGACAGGAGCTAAAACCCAGTGTGTGAGACAGAGGCTGAACAGAGGAGCAGCAGCGATGCACAGCGGCAGAACAATCAGATGAATAAAGATCAGAAACTTGGATAATTGATCAACTACAGAGTCTCCAGCTTCTTCCATGTTTTAAATCCTAGAAAACTAAAAGTGTTTAGGTTTTAAAACTGACAACAAAGCAAAGTACAAGGAGTTTTTTAAAAGATGAATCACAGCAGGATGTTCATGATGTCTCGTGTTGAGAGACAGAGACGTCCCACAGAGACGAGAGACGAGAGACAAACTCAATGTGTGCGTTTGTTTCTGAGTTGACACACTGAGCTGAAGTGAAGGAACCAGACACACAAACATCCTGAAACTCTGCTCACACACTTCTCTCTTCCTCCTTTCACTTCCTCTCAGACACTTTCCACCCTCACTCCTCCTCCCTCTCTCTCTCTCGTTCTTTCTGCTACTCTTTGTCTGTTCTCTCATTCAGCCTCCTCATCCTTCTTCTCTCTCCTTCCTACCTCTGCCTCATGGATCCCAGCTGCCTTGCTCACATGCAGGATCGGTCCGGTGTCAAACCGACAACCTCCCTCACTTCAGGTCCTGTCGGCGGTTGCCGCGGCAGCAGACATAGTAATAATCCCCGTGGCAACAGCTCTCTCTCCCCTCGTCGACTGCACGCCCGTTCCTGTTGTAACAACAGCTAAGCTGCTGCTCGCTCGCCCTCCTCCTCCCTCTCTCTCTCTCCCTCTCCCTCTCTCTCTCTCTCTATCAATTTCTCCTTTTACACCTCCTGTTCTCTTCCTCCCCCCTCCTCTGCTTCCCATATCTAGCTCTTTCCATCCCTCCCTCCCACCCTCTTTTTCTATTGTCTCTCTCTCTTCATCACTCTTTCTTTCTCTCGCTCTCTCTCTCTCCATCACTCTTTCTTTCTCCCTGGTCCTCACCTTCCTCCTCCTCAGTTTACAGGTGAACAGAAACAGAGAATAAAGAATCGCTCCTCTTGCTGATCAACTTTCTGTCTGGACATTGATCATTGATGATGAAGACGATGAAGAAGAAGCAGAAATCATTTCAGGGTCAAAAGGAGAAAGAACCTTTATAAACTCCTGAGGAACCACTAGAACCTATTGACTAAAACATCCTGAACACAGAACAACCTAAAGAACCTCCAGAACATTCTCATCAATCCCTTAAACCTCCTGAAGGAAGCTGGGAACCTCATTTAGATTCTGTGGATAATGATCTGAGGTGGTGAAGTGAGTTATGGAACCTCTGTCCAGGTCCGTCTGTGATGAAGAACCGGTTCTACTGTCAATCAGAAGTCCAGCTGCTGTCCCTTATAACACGATCATTACTCATCCTGATACCTTGTTTTATTTTGTTCTCCGGCATCAAGAAAAACTCAACAAGAAATAACATCATCAAGAGTCTCCTGATTTTGATGATGTGACCAGGATCTGAAGAAGCTCCATCAGCTTTTCTTTAGTTCTAGTGGAAGTTGACGGAACCACAGCTGTGAGAACATCAGAAGACATCTGTACTTTCAGAGTTTGTTTGAGATGGAGCTGGTGGAAACACCGAGGTTCTCCGGTTCCCCTGAGACGTCCGTGATATGAAACATCAGCAGCAGAGTGAGGAGGCGATGGACGTTTCACATCGATGCTCCTGCAGAGCCGCTGAGATCCTCCTCATCAATAAAGCAGCCGGAGAGTTTCACAGCGATGAGAGCGTCTTCACATCCACACACAGATAAATGATTCAGACCCGGACACCGTGTGACTGTTCAAAATAAAACATTAAACCTTTCTGAGCAGGAGGCCGCTCAGTGTTCTCCTCATTATATCATCATCACATCATCTGGATGAACTGGGTCCAGCTGGTTCAACAAACCAGCTCCAACAAACCCATTGATTTACAATAGAGACCAAAGCCAAAGTCATCGCTCACAGTCAGAAGCTTCTGTTGCTCGAGGCCATTTTCTCTCCAGGAGAAGATTTCTTATTTTCATATGAACCCTTTCAGCTGATGAGAGTTGTGTTAATCAGCTGTTTAGTAACCGAGGAGACGGAGACTATTTAGATACTGTAAATAAAGATGGACGACACGTCTCCACCTCACACGTCCAGTGATATGAAACCAAAACATATCAGAGACGAACGCTGTGCAGCAGTGATCAGACGCTCTCAACCAATCACGAGTCAGACGCAGCTGTCAATCATGACGACTCAGCCACGCTTTCATATCATCAAATAATAAAACGGATTCATAAACTGTCGACCTCCGACCTCCAGGAAATGACTAAACCAGAGGCAGGAATAATAAGACGGGAGTCGAGTTTCGGGTGGTATGTCCCTTTAAGAGACACACACACACACACACACACACACACACACACACACACACACACACACACACACACACACACACACACACACACACGTGAATAGAACATGAAGACAGAAACATCATCTAATTACAAGACCTCATTTACACACCACGTCCTCCCTCTCTCTCTCTGCCCCCCCCCCTCTGCCTCATCTACACATCACTGTACATCCATCACATCCCTGTGGATGTGAACACAGAACTAATGAAATGAACCTGCGAGAGCATAGAAATAACAAATATATAAATATATATATACGCTGAAAAGTAAATATGGAACAAAGACCTGATCGCAGCATAAATACACAACGCAGCAGAGACAAGAACAATAAATAGTGTAGAGTGGGATTAGCAGTGAAACTCTGATTTGTTAGAGACAGGTTCAAACATCGGCCACGAAGATGATGCTGACTTTTGCACAAAAATATCTAATTTACATAAAGGGAGAAATATCCTCTTGTAAATTTAAACAAGTCGGCTGCAGACGGTAGCGTCGCAGGATGAGCTGCTCTGAAACCTCCAGGTCCGGATTCACAGGTTCTACTTTAATACGATGTGTTGGATCCCAAATACTTTGAGAATCGGCTCGAGAGTCGAGAATAACATTATTATTTGGAAACCAAATTTCACTCCTAGATATCGTCCCTAAATATTCCTGATTGTTTTCATTAAGATCCATGAAGTATCCTAAAGTAACTTTTTATTTCCTGATTCATAAATCATCCTTCCACCAAGTTTCATAGAAATCTGTGAAGTTGTTTTTGCGTAATCCTGAAAACATACGAAGTGTAATGCACGTTTCAGCCTCTAGGAGAAGCTAGCTGCGCTTTAGAGTTTGGATTTTATTTTATTTTTCTGCAGAAACGTGAATGTGGTTTCATTACACACATGCTTAGTGTCGGACGTCTGCACAAAATGTCCGGACATGATGTGCGAAACAGAGGCAGGTCGAAAGCAGCAAAAAAAACAAGAAGGAAGTGAAGTGAGGAAGAAAGAAACGAGATGAAAAGAGAGCGAGAGAGAGAGAGAGCAGCCGTGAGGAGAGAAAGAAGAAGTGATTCAGACGAGTGTGAGATGAGTTATCTGACTAATGAACGGGTCTTATCTCTGCTGGAGGACGAGCGGAGACACATGTGGAGCGAGTGACGGATCAGATTGATGGACGGTCTTTTGTCCTCGAGTGAGACGCTGCTCACACACAGAGAAACACGAGTCGACAACACAAGTCGACAACACGAGTCGACAACACGTTAGAGAAGAGAAGGACGGACTCGACCTGGAGTCTGTTGTTATCCGTCCACACTGAGGTCGTCAGTGATTTCATGAAGGAACAATAATAATGTTGCTTTTAAAACTGCTGGATCAGAAGAAATCTGACATCATTCAATCAGTTTCAAAATCAGTTGCAAGCAGGTTTTCTTCAAACTGACTGAGGATCATTTAAAATCAAATTTAAAGAGCTCATTTTTGGAGAGAGTGGCATGTGTGCGATGGTCACAGCGCCCCCTGCAGGCCTGGAACTGCACTTTGTGTCTATGGTGTGAGGTCACCTGGTAAAATACATAAAATAATATCCTCCTTCTAACTTTTCAGATGTGCAAACTTTCATATTCTTTATGGAGTGAGGACATTCTGACCGGTCCTCACTTTGTCTCAGGCCTGTTAGAGAGTTAAGACTTTACATCAGGGTTCGAGTGAGGGTGAGGGGCCGGGGAATGAATTGTATTGATGACCTCACAACTATAGAGAGTGTGTGTGTGTTTGTGTGTGTGTGTGTAGACACAGGTGAGTTGTGTTGGCAGGCTGCCAGAGGGTAACACACGCGCACACACACAAACACACACACTGATTTTTCAGTGTGTGTAACACAAACTCATGTCTTGTGTCATTAATGTGTAACCCCTGAACGATGAACTGAGACATCCACCTCAGAAGTCGTATTGTTGTTAACGTCTTGCTGCTGTCTCAGTGTTTTTAAAAATCACGTCTGGTTTGATTTGATTCATTTTGGTTGTTGCAGGTATTGTGTGATGTTGACACAGAACTCAGCCTCTGACTCACACTGGTTCATGTTGTGTTGTCAATGTTCTTCATGTGGAACTTCAGCTCCAGAGACAAACCACAGCTCAGATGAAGCTGCTGTGGTGATGGTGACGCTCGGTGTTTACAGGAAGTGGTCGCAGCAGCAGCTTCATCCTGTGATGAACCGTCAGGTTGTT